>NC_058405.1:149172456-149432811 GCF_002201575.2 Neomonachus schauinslandi
TGCCTTTATTCTCAGAAATGTACCAATTTTATCAGTAAATCACATGGTCATCTTATTTATAAAATTTGGAAAATGCCAGTCTTGTAGAGATGATTTAAAGGTTACAAATAATCCATGTAGAGTTATATTCACAGTACTTAGCACATGTAGTAGGTGTTCAGTAATGGTAGCTACCATAGGAACAGCTTAGATTGCTTGTGTAAATATTGATGTTTTTCTTTCAGTTTTTAAAACTGAACCTATTATCTGACAATACTTAATATCATTTGATATCTGAATTATCTTTTATTCTTAGGCAAAGAAGTCAATACCGACATGGTAAGCTATAATATTTATGAACAAAAAAATTATTGATATTAATGGTTATTACTGTTTTCTATGTACCTCAAATGCTTTATGAATAGCTACTGATTTCAGTAGTGATAGTTACAAAAATTTTGCTTTTAGAATTGTGTTAAAGGTGTTTTTTCAAGTATAAAAATGGTCTCTATAACACAGGTTCAATGTCTAGAATAAATATGTTTTGCTTTAGCTCTATGCTTGAATCAGCCCCCTATGAATATATTATTCTGAAAATGGACATATTCTGAATTTAGCTCTATGATCCAAATTCTATTTATTTAAGAATTTATCATTTGTAATGGATAGGACATTTACCTTTGAATTATGAAATTTTGCTAAGTAAATTAATATACAAATGAAAGATATTTTAATGACTTTAGAACAAATATTAAAAGCACTGTTTGCATAAAAGTCATGTTAATTTATAATATCTACTTTTTATATAAAAATGAGAACAAGAGAGTGTTTTTAGGAACTAATTTAACAAGGTTAAAGGTAACAGTTGCAGCCTTATATCAGCACTGGTTGCAGTGTATTTCTTTATTGTTTTTTGTTTTGGCTTCATCATATCACAAAAGTTTTGATTCACAGTAGTGTTATACTCATCTGAATACTCTCCTGAAAGTGGACCTGGGCTGGCCAATCTGAATTTAAGCCAGCAGCTCCATACCAAACTATACTTTCCTAAATTGTACTATCATAAGAATTTGGAATGTATGCAGAAATGACCAAACAAAAAAGTTTACTCCAAGGTCTATGTCTGTTCTCTCTCCCAATCTCTCTCAATCTCTCTCCTGATCTTTCTCCATTGACACCCAAACTAATACATTGATGATCTTCCAGTTTGTGTAAACATGTCATATATAAGATCTGAGTTTGTATTTTTAATTGATTTTTTAAAACCTGGAAATATTCAAACGACACACAATCATAGAACAATTTGAAAATCCCTTTTGATTTTTAACAGGTAGTAGTAGTAGTTTGACCTATTCTGATACTATACACTTAACAATGAAATTCCAGTTCTTTAAAATTCACCTCTTATTTATTTACCTCTTAAAATAGTTTTCTATGTTTAATTAATATGCATTAGTAGTATGGATTAATATGCATTTGTAGTCTATTATATTTATGAGTGTCTTGTTTTATTTAGTTGTAACAATTGAAGCATAATCAAATTTCCTTTACTGTTAACCAGTATTTAAGTTAATCAGTATTGAAATCAGAAACTAAATTGCTAATATGGTAGCAATAAAGCTATTTAAGTTTTCAGTGAAAACAAAGACACAGCTTTTGTTTTGGGCTTACAAAATGGTGATATGTAACATGTAACTTTTTAAAAGGTATTTATAAAAGGTATTTATAAACACAATTTTATAACTTACTTTTTTCACTAGAGATTGGAGGTAATCTGATATAAACTATACATGTTTCAATCTCTTTCCTTTTTAAGCACTGTTCACATCTCAAGCAAAGGAAAGGCAGAATTTATTCCATGGATTTAAGTTAAGCTTCTAATATACCCTTTCTAAATGAAGTCTCCTATGTATTTACTCTACATGGATTTACATATTGATGCAAACTTTTATTTGAATTTTTGAAAAACTGAATGGGAAGAAGAATTTTACTTCATCCAAAGAAAAATTGCATAGTAGAAGGTGGAAGGAAAGCACACTAGTTAGACTTAATAATTAATGCCCTCAGAATTTACCAGATGGATAGCTACATCATGGTTGTAGGAATTAGAATCAATATTTAAAGATTTTTAAATGAAATTTTATAGAACAAAGAAGCTGAGCTTTGCTAGTCTTAACATACCATCTTATTAAAACTCATTTGAACATAGGGTTAAATTATGTATTTGTTACTAGTTTTGGAGGAAATATATTGGTTTTTAAGATTGATCTAGGAGATACATGCAGTAAGATTACTGAATTATGAAAGAGATTTAGAGAATTTATTGATTTCTTACCATCCTAAAATATTTCAAACCACAGCTGTAACTCATTACTTGACTTAGATGAAGCACAGTGGCTACTCAAGTGCTGTGTAATGTAAAACCCTATGCCAGTATCTCATGATTCTAACCGTACTTATATATACTAGAAGAAGAGTCAAGAGATTAATATAGAAATTTGACTACATTTATACAATATGCGTTTTTAAAATTCAGTAGTTTTTCATTGTTAGAAACACTCATCCTGTAATTCCTTTGAAGACTAATTCTTTTTAAGACATTAAACTGTCATTCCTACTATCTTTAATGAATTGACAGGTCATTTTGTCTCTAGGTTGCCATTTTGCCTAATTTTCCCTGAATTAATGGAATTAACTGCTCTAGCAAGGGTTTTAAAATCTCAGTTTTCTAAGGGAGGCTCTATTTTTCTTTCTACTCCTAGTTTTTCTTTTATATCTACCTCAACTGTTTCTTTTAATAATACAAATTGGTGGTCCACCTTTCCTTATGAACACAAAAGAATGTAAAATAAATATGTAATTACTAGAAGGTATGTATATCCAGTTACAGTAAAAATTAAACAGTTAAGTATAATCTTGTATGGAAAAGGAATTTAAAATGCATTGAACTTTTTTAGTTGATACACCACAGCATGTACTTCCATGCAATTCCAAGTAAAAAGCCCCTTTCTTGATAAATATGATAAAGATTAAGATAGCTTGGATAAATCATTGCATGTAGTAATTAAATTTAGAAAGACTGAGAGCCTCATGAAATCTACATAAACAACTCACAGATTTCATTATCATATTTAGATTACTGACTATATACTTTGACTTATTTTACAAATCAATAAATCCCATGGGTTGTTTCTAGGTAACATAATTTTACCACATTATAGGCTGAGTTAAGCTTTATTAGGATTCCACAGTAAAATTGGTGTTTTTCTTTATTCTTTTGTTGTAAAAATTTGCTTCCTGTGTTTCTTTTCAAAACTTAAGCAGCAAACTAATAGTTTTCATTGATAATAACATGTTTCCAGAAGGACCAGAAAAGCTGTTGTAACTAAATGACCTGGCTGAGGACACTTTACTGTAAAGCTGTATTTTATTTGAATTTGTACCTGAGCTAACAAGGAAAAGGAACTACTGGGGGGAAGATCTAAATGCTTTATATAATCTTAAATAATTAAAATGTGTATATTTTATGTGTTTTTCCTCAGGTGGTATATCTCAAAATATAGACATATTCTCAAGGACTCTAAGTATTTTTAAATGTTAGTGAACCTCTTTTTCTAAAGCTAATTTGACAAATTGTCTTTATTTTAGGAAAAGAAAAGAAAGAGACTGGAACGCTTTGGACTCCTTTGATATTCTACCTTAACGTTTCCTCTCCAAGTTTTATATATTAAAGTAAATATAATGGCCAAATTAAAATATTTCAGTGTTCTTTCTTATCACCAATACATTAATATTTTCATTGACATTGATTTTGTAATTGTCTCATAATGTATTTTATAAAATTTAAAAAGTAGTTATCCACGTTTATTAAATTACTAGAATGGAGTTCTTTTACCTGGGATATTTTAAGTTGATTGTGGTATATTTTTTTTAAAAACAAGCAAACATAAAAAGCCAAAACTATATAGTTATATTTATGGAATTCACAAATTTTGGTTACTTTGACTTGCTTTAGGTGAATGATTATTGAGAATTTATTATAAAAATATTGAATTTCCTTGTGGCGGCCTTGGATTAAATACATACAGCTACAGATTAGCTGGGATACTTGTCAAAATAAATTATAAGCTCAAGCTTCATCATCATTTGTAGTTTAAACATAACAAATCTGATACAGTGTTACTTCATAATTTTGATGCTCTTTGCAGTAAATTTGATATAGAACAGTTGCTAAAGAAACCCTGTTCAAATGTGTGACCATTTTTATGGAAAACATCTGGGGTAATTATAATTAGTTCAGGATGTATACTGTTTAAAAATAATCCTGAATTCATGGAGAAAGAAGCGTATCTTTTCCTCAATGACTAGAATAATCCAAGGTAGTATAAAAAATTCTTTAAGTTATTGGTAGCTGTGCTTAGAGTATAATTTTAGAGTATTCCAAAAGGAAATGAGGAGTAACTTTTATGTAAAATGCCAAATTGGCACTTTACACCTGTCAGTGTGTTTCGTTTAGAACAGCTGTGTCTTTTATTATCAGTAAACAGATGCAGAAAGTAATGGAATGTTTTAAAGCAATATGTTAATCCTGTCTTCCACTACTGAACTGTCTCACAATATAGTGATTAAATATTGACTGTGCAGCTGTTACTTACAATTATAGAATTTCTTAGTTAATTTCCCCTTCCCAGGCCCAAATGAGATCTAATTTCTAATCTTAAAGTGTTCATTAATGTAGTTTGTATATTACAATTTGATTTCTAAAGATAATTTATTTGACTGTTAAGGAGACAGATTCATATGTTTATAAAACTATTGTTTCTCTGAATTGACTAATTTATTAAACATATTCTAATTGGCATAAATAATTTTTAAAAGTATTTAAAAAATATATTTGTTCATGAATATGAAGATGATTATTAAATGTAACAATTTTGTTTAATTTTATGCTTGAAAAGTGCCATCAATGAGCTAAAAAGGAAATTATGGTTCTTTCATCAAATATTTATGGAGCAGAGTGCATAATATTTTCTTAGAATAATGAACACATTCAGGCAAAATCACCCTGCGAATTATTTCAGTTCTAGTGGCCCTTTTGCAGTTTAATTATGTTTTAATCCTTACATCTCACCTTGTCAGAAAAGATATTTTATATGCTATGTCAATAATTATCACTTTTATACTTGAGCAACTGTATTAGGTAAGATTATTGTTATTAATAGCTAACATTTATTGTGCTCTTAATATCTGAAAGGATTTATGCAAAGAACTTTACATGTATTATAATGTTCTTGCCCCTTTTTGTAGATGAGGAAGTTCAACTTTAGAGATGGAATGTAAATGGACCAAGGTCTACAGCTGGGAAGTGTGAATTTAAACCCAGGCATTTTCACCCTCAAGTTCTTTTTTTTTTTTTTTTAAGATTTTATTTATTTATTTATTCGAGGGAGAGAGAGAGTACGAGCAGGGGGAAGGGCAGAGGGAGAGGGAGAAGCAGACTCCCCGATGAGAAGAGAGTCCAGGGGCTCGATCCCAGGACTCTGAGATCATGACCTGAACCCAAGGCAGATTCTTAACTGACTGAGCCACCCACGCGCACCCCAAGCCACGTGTTCTTAACAACTTTGCATTTTGCCTTCCTTTAGCATCTAATACTAAGATTATATAGAAGAGAAATTATGTGCAAAGTGAACTTTGTGTCCTTCTTTTGAAGCCACTGTGTGCATCCCAAGTGACAATTACCTCATTTAGTCTTTTTGCCTAAATAAAGAACACAACTAAAACATGCAGAGAAAGATGAAGAGTTTCAGTTCTTGTTATCTCACCACATAACTGTGTCAGTGTTCTTCAGCATCATCAGAGGTGTCACAGGTATTGTGACATAGTCTACACTAGAAAAGATTTTGAAATCCCCCCTTATGATTTTACTCTATTTGTGCTGCTTTATGGAGACCACTCCAGCAATCTGTTCCCCTTCCCAAAGAGGAAACTTTCTTTGGTTCAAGAGATTTTAAAGAGCAGCATGATGTAATTTATACCTATGTTATATTATTTATGCCTTAACCTAGAAGTATCAGTTATTATTGAAATTTATTAAATGACTGTTCACTGCCAGATATCATTACTACTTCCATACTTGTAGTTTATTTTGTCATTTGCTGTAGGAAGTATGCAATTTTATATACGAAGAAATGGAGTCTCAGAGGTATTAAATAAATTGGTCAAGATCACAGCTAGCAAATGATGTTTGTATGCATTTTATTTTAAAAAAAGCTCTAGAAGTCTAAAAGTGTCCAGCTAATTATTTTTGTAGAGGGCTTTAAGATTTCCATCTCTAACAGATGGTTACTTCAATGTAGTTTCCCCTGACACTGATGAGAATGCTTATAAGATTAACTAGGATCAACAACGTTATGAGGTATTGCTAGAAGAAACTTAATATAGTAGAAGCCCATTATAAGGTGGTTTTTCAGGGGCAAAATGTTCTTGCATGAAAGTTGTCTGAAATATCGGAAGAAAAATAGACATATCTTTTTGCATACAAGAGTATGAAATGTCATATTTCATGTTATCCATTTTAAATGAATAAAGATATTACATATTTTGCTAAATTTAATCCACTATGCTATATTCAACATTGCTATTTTATTCAAATTATTTATTTGTGTCTCCATCAAAATTAATTACCCAACACAAAGAATATAAGATAAACAATAATATTATCATTTTATATAATATAGAGATTTCTTAGGCAGAAGTATTTTGTAGTCTTTTTTTTTCATACTTTTTGAAGACTTTTGAAGATAATTGAAGATTTACATGCAATTTTAAGTAGTAATACTACTACAGACGATGTACCCTTTACCCAGTTCCCCTTAATGATGGCATATTGCAAAACTGTATAGTGCAGTATCCCAGCTAGGACATTGATGTTGAAACAGTCAAGATACAGAACATTTCCAGCACTACAGGGATCCCTTGTGTTAACCTTACAAAGCCACATCTGCTTCCTTTCCCACTGCTTTCCCTTAACCCTGACAACAACTAATGTGTTCTCCATTTCTATAGTTTTGTAATTTAAGAATGTTATATAAATGGAATCATACAGTATGTAACCATTTGGGAATGGCTTTTTTTTTTTTCCCACTCAGCATAACTCTCTAGAGATTCATCCAGAGAGTTGTTGAATGTATCAGTAGTTTTTTATTTTTTATGGCTGACTAGTTTTATTCCATAGTATGGATGTGCCACTGTGTAACCATTCACCCATTGAAGGACATCTGGGTTGTTTCCAAAACAATGTAAAATCTGTTTTTTTCATTGGTACTGAAGTTTTATATTTTACACTTAAGTCTTTGGTAGATTCTTTTTTGGTGGGAGTCAGGGGGAGATAATGGACACCAAATTGGTCCAGTACCATTGTTGAAAGAGCTATCTTTGCTTCATTGAATTGTTTTTGTACTTTAGTCAAAAATCAGTTAGCCACATTTCTATAGGTGTGTTTCTTGATTCTTATTTGTGTTCCATTGATCTATGTGTGTATCCCTATACTAACATCATGAAGTCTTGATTGCTACATCTATGCCATGCCTTAAAAATGGGCTCTATTCCTGTCACTTTGTTTTTTTTCAAAATTGTTTTAGATTTTCTAGCTTCTTTATCCTTCATATAAATTTTAGAATATTCTCACCTATATCTACAAAAATTCTTGCTGTGATTTTGATAGGAATTGAATGAAGTTCAAATATCAATGTGGAGACTGTTGAAATCTTAACTATATTGAGTTTCTAATCCATGAATACAGTATATTTCTCCATTTCTTTAGGATTTTTATCTCTTTTATCACTATTTTGTACTTTCCAGCATCCAAGTACTATAGGTCTTGTTAGATTCATACCTAAGTAATTGATTTTTTTGAATGGTTATAAACGGTATTGTATTTTCACATTTTGTGTCTATGTGGTCATTGCTAGTATATGTTTATCTTGTATCCTGCAACCTTGCTGAACTCATTAGTTCTAGGAGTGTTTTATGGATTCCTTGGGATTTTCTTTCTTTTTTTAAAGATTTTATTTATTTATTTGTCAGAGTGAGAGAGAACAAGCAGGGGGAGCGGAAGGCAGAGGGAGAAGCAGGTTCGCCGCTGAGCAAGGAGCCCAACATGGGACTCCATCCCAGGACCCTGGGACCATGACCTGAGCCAAAGGCAGATGCTTAACTAAATGAGCCACCCGGGCATCCCTCCTTAGAATTTTCTATGTAGACAATCATGTTATCTGCAAATAGGAACAGTTTTCTTTCTTTTCAGTTTCTGTGCATTTCTTTTTTCTACCATTCTCCTGGCTATAACTTCCAGCATCATGTTAAATAGAAGTAGTTTAGAGAGGACTTCCATTTACTGGTTCCCTATCTTGGGATTTCTTTCTAAGTTTCTCCCTTCAGTTTTACCATTAACTATAATGTTGGCTGTAGGTTTTTGTAGATACCCTGTCAAGTTAAAGAAGCTCCCTCTATTCTCAGTTTCTGAGTTATTTTTTAAAATTATGAAAGAGGTGTTGAATTCTGTCAAATGTTTTTATGCATTGATCATTATGATCATGTGATTTTTCTTTATCTTGTTAATAGTGAAGGCATACATTGATTTTCAAATATTGAACCAGCCTTGTATCCCTGGAATAAACCCCATTGATCATAGTGAAAAAACCTTTTTGTATACTGATGAATTCTATTTGTTAATATTTTGTTAAGGATGTTTGCATCTATACTTTGAGGGGTATTGGTCTGTAGTTTTCTTTTTATATACTGTTTTTTGGTTTGGAGTCAGGGTATTACTAACTTCATAAGATGAATTGCAAAGTGTTCCCTCCTCTTCTGTTTTCTGGAAAAGATTGCAGAATTTCTGTCAGTTCCTCTTTAAACATTTGGTAGACTCCTGGGCCTGAAGATTTAGTACATTGGGAGTTTTTTTTAGATGATGGGTTATTCAATCTAAGGTAATTATAATTATGTTGGATATTATCTGTTTCATAATGGATGAGTTATGTAGTTTGTGTTTTTTGAGATATTGCACCATTTTATCCAAGATATCATATTATGTGTGCAGGGTTCTTTGAAATATTTTCTTATTATCCTTTTGATGCCTGCAAGTCTATTATGGTATCAGTATTTCATTTTTGATATTGGTAATATGTGTCTTGCCTGTTTTTTACTTTGTCACTTTTGTGAGAGGTCAGTTTTCTTGATCTTTCTGAAGAGCCAACTTGTAATTTCTTTTATTTTTCTCTATAGGTTTTTCAACTTTTAATATCTTTGATTTTTTTTTCTCTTATGTTTATTATATCCTTCCTTCTACTTGCTTTGGATTTATTTTGATCTTTTTCTGGGATCTTGAGGTGAGAACAGATTATTGATAAGAGACTTTTCATATGAATACACTTAATGGGTATAATTTTTTGTTCTGTTTTATCTGAGTCATGCATATTTTGATATGTTTCATTCTTACTTCATTCAATTCAGTATATTTTTAAAAATTTATGTTGAGACTTCATCTTTGACAAAATTTCTAGGTGTTTGAAAATATTCCCATTATCCTTCTGATATTTGATTTCTAGTTAGACTCCATAGTGGTCAGAGAACATACTCTATTATATTTCAATTCTTTTAAATTTTTTGAGGTTTGTTTTACAGCGCAAGATATGGTCTATCTTGGTATATGTTCTGTGGGCATTTGAATAGAGTGTGTATTGAGCTGTTAGGAATGGAGTATTCTATAAATGTTTATTAGATCCTGTTTGTTGCTGTGTTGTTCAGATATTGCATCCTTCCTGATTTTCTGTCTAGTTCTGTCAGTTGTTGAGAGAGTGGTATTGAAGTCTCCAGCTGTAATTGTGGATTGTCTATTTCCTCTTTTAGTTCTACCAGTTTTTATCTCAAATATTGCAGCTCTGCTCTTTGGTGTGTACACAATTCAGATTGCTATATTCTCTTAATGGACTGACTTTTTATCATCATATAATGTTACTGTCTGTATTTAGTAATTTTCTGAAGTCTACTAAATACAGCCGCACCTGCTTTCTCTTGATCTGTGTTTGCATGATACATCTTTTTCTATCCCTTTATTTTCAACCTGATCATATTATTATTTTTGAAGTTGAATTTCTTGTAGACAGCATATACTTGGGTCATGTTTTTCGTCCACTCTGCCAATCTCTGTCTTTTAATTAGTGTAGCAAGACCATTTACATTTAATGTAATTGTGACTATCTTGGACTTAAGTCTGCCTCTTTTTTTCTGTTTAATGTATTTTTTCATTTTTGTTTTATTTTTTCCACTTTTCTATGGGTCAGTTGAACATTTTTTAGAATTTTGATTTATCTTTAGTGTTTCTCAATATCTCTGTATAGCTTTTTTAGAGGTTGCTCCAGGTATTACTATATATAAATACACACACATACACCTCTTATTGTCTATTGCTGTTGTCATTTTACCAGTCCAAGTGTAGAAACCTTGCTTCCCTTGATGTTCTTTTATCTTTTCCCATTTATAATATAATTGCGTTAAGTATTGCTCTACATACATTTAGGGACATAGTAGTTAACATTATAATTTTTACTTTAAATATAATTTTAAATTATATTTTCAAATATAATTTAGAAAACTCAAGTAAAGTGTACTGTATTTACCCATTTTTTTCTTCTTTTATTATTCCTTTTCTGTTTAGAGGATTTCCTATAGCTTTTTTATACACTGTGTCTGCTGGTAACAAGTTCTGTTAGTTTTTCTTCATCAAGGAATGTCTTGATTAATCTGTCATTCCTGATGGAATTTTAATGGATATAGGATTCTGGGTTAACAGCTCTTTTCTTTTAGCTCTTGAAAAATGTTATCCCTCTTCCTTTTAGTTTCTGTGGTTTCTGATGAAAAATCTGTCATCCAGATTGTTTCTTGCTGCTTTCAAATTTTTTTCTTTGTCATTAGTTTCAGAAGTCTGACTATAATACGTATTGGTACAAACTTATTTGGGTTTATGCTTGGGGGGCTTACTTTCTTGAATCTGTAAATTTATGTCTTTTCCAGATTTGGGGAGTTTTTAGCCTTTATTTGTTTGAGTACTTTTTCAGCCCCATGCTCTTTCTCCTCTTCTTTCAGGACTCTGATGACATGAGTGTTAAATATTTTGTTATAGGTACACAGGTTCACTATGTTCTGTTCATTTTTTAAGCCTATTTTCCATTGTCTATTACTGTGAAATTTCTGTTGTTTTAGCTTCTGGTATACTAATTATTTCCTCTGATTCCTTCATTCTGCTGTTGATCCTATCCATTGAGTTTTTTAGTCAGGTTATTTATTTTTTATTTCTAAAATTTCCATTTAGTTCTTTATATCTTTTATTTCTTTGCTGAGTTTTCTAATTTTTATTTGTTTAAAATGTGTTCTTAGTTGCTCCCTGAAGAAGGGATGGCCACTTCAAAATCTTTGTCAGAGAATTCTAACATCTCTGTTATCTGGGCTTTGACATCTGTTGAATGTCTTCTTCATTCAGTTTAAGATCTTCCTGGTTCTTTGTATGATGAGTAACTTTCAGTCAAAACCTCATTTTTATTTTGTCCAGAATTACAGTATGAGACTCCAAATATTATTTAAACCTATTACTTTAGCTGGTTTTCTCTGACTCCTGTCCAGCAGGAGAAGGAGCCTCATTACTGCCATGTGGAGATAGAAATGTTAGGTTTCCCAGTTGTCCTCTCCTGGTTCCCAAGGGGGATTGTGGAGAGGAGCTTCTCACGACAGCTGGGTAGGTGTGCAATTTCCATCTCCTCACAAGGCCTCCACTGACATCCCAGGAGTAGGGCCTTTCATTAGCCAGTGGGGATGAAAGTCCTGGTTCTCTATTGGTCTTCTTTCACTCCAGCTCTGCAGAGTTTGAGGGTTGCTTTGTTATAACCTGGTCATAGTGGAAATCTATCAGGCTTTGGGGTGGGGGTATGCCCACAGCTTTTCTGTGATGTTTTCTGTGGTATATAATGCTCAGGACTATAATGTTAAGGAATTGCTGCCTTCAGATGAGAACCCAGGCCTAGCCAACATGTGGATTGTAGCCTTGCAAGGGACACACCTAAGCAATGTTTGGACTCCTTGTCCTTAGAAACTGTGAGATAATAAATGTACATTGTTTTGAGTTGCTAAATTTGTGGTAATTTATTACACTTAAATAGATAACTAAAAGACCACCCAAATAGCCATAACTACTTCCCACATGCAGTATAACATCACCTATCTCCTCGTCTCTCCCCAGTTCTGTTTGTTGGTAGGAATCTTTTTTTTCCATTGTCTTCTGTGATCCCTGGCTTTTCTGTTAGAAGGTTCTTGTTTATAGCTATATTTAAAGTGTACATTAAAGAATATGCTCTCTTGTAGAATGTGAAACTTAAGAACCACTTCCTGCTGTTGCATTTTTGGGAGCCCATTATTTTCTTTAGGGGTTAAATAGACACTTTTATAAGTGCTGTATGTGATTTTTTTTAAAAAAATTAGATCTTAGGCTTCTAGTTTAGCTGATTCCAGTTTGTCTCATGTATAAGTAATCATAGCCAAAAATCGCAACTAAACATAGGTTTTATACTTAAAAACTCTGTTTAGTTCAGGCCTTGCTGCTGCTTTGGCTTTCATTTTCTTAAGTATTAGAAACTACTGGGAGCTATAAATGCTACATTATAAAAAAGAAAGATCCTAAATCAATAGCATTTACTTTATACTTTGAGTAGAGCATAACGACTGCAGATAATGAGAATCTGCTCTAAATGGTGGAATGTACAAAACTTGATGATCCTTTAAGTAGAAGTAATGGAGAGGGAAAAATAAAAAATAACTCCCAAGTCTATCATGAGCAAATAAATGATGGTGCCATTTTTAAAGAGCAGGAGTGAAGGAAGAACAGTTTATGGGGAGGCAGTAGCCATAGGAGTCCGAGGTAATAAGTTTAGTTTTTGATATGTTGAGTTATAGGTTCCTGAAGGACATTCAACTGGATATGCTCATGAGTCCATCTATGGGCATGGACCTTTGGAATGGTTTAGGGCAGGATGCTCTTTGAATTCATTCCTAAATGTGCAGTATATAGTTTTCTAAGCCAGGAATATGGGATGAAATTACCCAGGGACAGTGTGTATAATGAGAAAAGATGATGGTCTAGAATAGAATCTGGAGAAATATCAATAGTTAAGAAAACAGTAAAGGAAGAGGAGCATGCAAAGGATATTGGAAGCAGGATGTAGAGAGATAAGAAAATCAGGAAAATATATATCGTTAAACTCAGGAGAAAAGAATGTTTCAAGAAAAAAGACATAGTCTGTATTATCAAACATTATCCAGATATTAAGAACCATGGATTTAGTGAAAAGTACATAAATGATCTTGATGAGAATAGTTTTAATGAAGTAATGGTGAAAACTTGATTATACTGGATTAAGTAGTATGTAGGAAAAAAAGAAATCTGATTTAAAATTAGATAACTTTTCTTGCTTATTTTCCAGATTTTTCCATTAGCAACTTTTGCATTATTTGTCATTGACATATGATTTATCACATATAGGTGAGACATATAGCCATTTTTTCTTGATTATCTTCCCAAGAATGAACCCACTAAATCTTACTCTTTGCAGGCCTCTCCATTTTACTCTGTAGGGATGACTATATATGTTCCACATCCTCAGATGCTCAAAATGTAATTTGTGCTCTTCTGAATGACCTTAACTTTTAAATACCTTTGCTGCTTTTAACATTCAATACTCAGCCCAAAACCTGAGCTTTCTTCTCTTTCCTTCTCTGCTAACTATAAAAGTTTAGAATAACTAAACACACACACTGGGGGCCAAGAGTGAATATTTAGTTTTAGAGTGTCGGAGGAGTTTGGTTTTTTTTTTAATGAAAATCAAATTAGCTGAATACTTAAATTTCAAAAATAAGTGAAAAATACAGAGATGAATAGGAACTCAATAATTTTATATGTATGATAAGTTCTGAGAATAACATTGGTTTTATACGGTTATTTTATTCTTTTCTCTTTTTAACTTTTAATTTGAAGTAATGTTAGACTTACAAAAAAGTTGCAAAAATAATACAATGAATTCTATACCCTTTACCCAAATACTCCAAATATTAACATTTTACCACATTTGATTTAGTTCTCTCTCACGTTTCTCTGAAACTTTTTGAAGTATTTAAGCTGCACACATAATGTCCCTTAACCTCTAAAAATTTCTCTATGTATTTCCTAAAATGAAGGACAGTATGACAGACTCAATACAATTATCAAAATCAGTAAATTAATATTGATATAGTATCATTGTCTAATCTATATACCTGTGCTGTCCAATATGATAACCACTAGCCACATGTGGCTACTTAAATTAATTAGAAATTTAGTTCCTCAGTCACACTACTTAATATTTCAAGCATTTAGCAGTTCAGTGGCTGTTGTAATCATCACATAAAGTTTTATTAGACAGTAATGGTCTAGAGATTCTAATCGTGCCAGTTGTTCCACTGATGCCTAAAGCAAAAGAAAAAGAGTTGTTCCAAATTTTGCTAAATATCCTATTGCTCTTACTTTGGTCCAGGATCCCTTATTGCATTTAGTTATCATGTCTTTGTTAGTCTCCTCCACTCTGAGGTAATTCCTTAGTCTTTCTCTTTATTTCATGACAAATTGTGATTTTTTTTTTCTAATTCTATCAAATCTATCACAGTTACTAATTGGAATTCTATTTTAAGAAGAACTTTCCCTTCTTTTTAATTTATTTCTATTGTTAGGGACTCATGGATTCTTTCATTCTGTGGTTAAAATCCATTGCCATCATTAGTTATTTGATGCTCAAATTATCCCAGGTTTGACCAGTGAGAGGGAGCCCTTCAGGCTGATTTATATTCATAGAGTATGTCACCTAATAAAAATGGGATTGTTTTTGCTGTATTGATAAAAGTCATATAGATTATGGTATTCTTTATCTGCTGAATATCTTTAGCCTATTTAAAATATCTGACTTGCCATTATACTATTAAATTCAAATATTATTCATCATATGATTGCCTGTATCTCATCTTTGGATTGTCATCTCTTAAACCCATTATTGAGAGCAAGATGTTTTCACTAAGATGCTCTGTTACTGTTTAACTTGGGCAAACATTCATTGATTTATTCACCCTTCAGTTTTGAGAAGAGTTTTCATATAATTAACACTTAATTATTTCGTTTTCTTATCAATTCTTTTTTCTTTAAGTTTTATTGAGATGTAATTGACATACAGCACTAAGGTGTGCAGCATAATGACTTCTTTTTTTTTTTTTTTAAGATTTTATTTATTCATGAGAGATAGAGAGAGAGAGAGGCAGAGGCAGAGGGAGAAGCAGGCTCCCTGCGGAGCAGGGAGCCCGATGTGGGACTCGATCCCAGGACTCTGGGATCATGACCTGAGCCGAAGGCAGACGCTTAACCGACTGAGCCACCCAGGCGTCCCGCAGCATAATGACTTACATATATTGTGAAATTATTACCCCAAAAAGTTTAGTTAACATCCATCATCTTGTATAGATGCAAAAAAAAAGAAAAGAAAAAATATTTTTTCCTTGTGATGAGAACTCTTGGAGTCTATTGTCTTAGCAACTTTCTATTGTCTTAGCAACTTAGCAACTATGATACTGCAACTATGCAGCAGTATCAACTATAGTAATGTTGTACATCCCCTGTACGTATTTATCTTAGTTTGTACCTTCTACAAGGTACAAACTTGTACCTTAGTTTATGTACCTTAGTTTGTACCTTCATCTAATTCCCCTACGTCCCCTGCTTTCACCCCCTGCTAACCACAAATCTGATCTCCTGAGTTTGGGTTTTTGGGGATTTTTGTTTGTTTAGATTCCACATATAAATGAAATCATACAGTATTTGTCTTTTTCTGACTTATTTCACTTAACATGATGCCCTCAACTTCCATTCATTGTTGTCAAAAATGGCAGGATTTCCCTCTTTTTTATGGCTGAATATTATTCTGTTAAATATATATATGTCATATATATATATACATATATATACACACACATATACACACACACACACATCTTCTTTATCCATTCATTTGTTGATGGGATGTTTAGGTTGTTTCCGTGTCTTGGCTATTGTAAATAATGCTGCAGTGAACATGGAGATACCCTTCAAATCATCAATTCTAAGATACGCTTTTTTTTACCATTTTAATATTCTGGAAATCAAGAGTATCTTACAATAGATAGTGAATTACAATCCCTGTTTGTCAAGCATCTGTTCTAATGTATTTGTAATTGTTGAAACATGCCGGAATTTAGCCAAAGTAATTCATATTGCCATCAGTTTGGTTGGGTTATATGTTGTTTTTTCTTTTAAGATTTATTTATTTGTCAGAAAGAGCATGCACAAGGAGGGGGAGAGGGAGAAGCAGGCTCTCCTCAGCTGAGCAAGGAGCCCAATTTGGGGCTCAATCCCAGGACCCTGGGATTATGACCTGAGCCAAAGGCAGATGCTTAACCGACTAAGCCACCCAGGCATTCCATTATATGCATTGTTGATACTACATATGTTAAGTTCCGTTGCCATTAAAAAAGATTTCAAAAATATAATACTATTACTTGCCATTGAAATGAAAGAAAAAAATCTATTTGTAAAAAGCCCAGAGCAGCAAGGCCTAAATTTGGTATTAGTGGAGGCTTAAATTCTGGTAGGATCAAGAAGTGCCAGCATCAGAACTTACATAGTGGGTGCCAATGGTTGGGGAAATCCCAGAGACGATAGTTGAACATTAACCAGTGCAACATTAGGAACCATCTAAGTGACACAAAGGATGATAATGTTTGGAAAAACCTGCAGCAGCAAGAACCGGGTTATGAAAATGATACAGCTCCCAAGAAGAATATTTCCCCAACTTCCTCTTTATATGTGATCATGGGGAATAATAGACAAAAAAGAACCTCCCAGAGAGCAAAGACAGGCCCCTAGAGGATAGTGGTTATGGGAGTTCTCCCCATCAGCAAAATTAGGGTAGTCAGTCTAGTCAAGGAATTTAATCTACTGTCAGAGGTAGGAGTGTTTGGATTACCTGCTAAGTGGGCTTAACAAATGATATGGATCAGTGACTGTTAGTGTTTCTAATTCTTCCTTTTTCCAAATAGGACTTTCGTTATGGTTATCCTATTCCCGTACTACCATTGGATATTGGGTAGGGAGGGAACAGATAATTTGTCTTTTTTGTTTATAGATATATATAGACATTGAGGAGGCACAGTCACTAAATTGTATTCTCCCTTCCTTCATAACAAGAGAGCCATAGCTAAGATATGGTTGCCTGGCCTGGGACTACATTTCCCAGTCTCCGTTGTGGCAAAGTCATGGTTCTGTGACACAAAGATTTCACCAATGGAATGTGAGCAGAAGTGATGTAACTTCAGATTCTTTTGTTTAAAAGAAATGCCCTGGCCCTGGAATTTTATTATTACTATTCAGTTTATTTAAACTCAAGCAAAAAAGACACTTCACCCATTTCTCCCATCCTCCACCCCCTGACTCTGCCAGTCAGCAGTCTGTTCTCTGTACATATTGGACTCCATATATAGGAGAGATCATATAGTATTTGTCTGTCTGACTTATTTCACTTAGTATAATGCCCTTCAGGTCCATCTACATTTTTGCAAATGGCAAGATTTCATTCTCTTTTATGGCTGAATAATATTCTGGTTGTGTGTGTGTGTGTGTGTGTGTGCACATATACCACAATTTCCATATCCATTCATCCATCAGTAGATACTTAGGTTACTTCCATATCTTGACTCTTATAAGTAACGCATCAGTGAACATATCTTTTTAAGTTAGTGTTTTCATTTTCTTTGGGTAAATACCGAATTGTTGGATCACATGGTAGTTACATTTTTAATTTTTTGAGGAGCTTCCATACCGTTTTCCACAGTGGTTGTACCAATTCATATTCCCACCAACAGTGCAAGAGGGTTCTCTTTTTTCTACATCCTCTCCAATACTTGTTATTTCTTGTTTTTTTGGTAATAGCCATTCTAACAGGTGTGAGGTGATATCTCATTGTGGTTTTGATATGCGTTTCTCTGATGATTAATGATGTTGAGCATCTTTTCATGTATATGTGAACATCTGTATGTCTTCTTTGAAAAAATATCTGTTCAGATACTCTGTCCATTTTTTAATTGGATTGTTTTTTGTTATTGAGTTGTGTAAGTTCTTTATATATTTTGGATATTAACCCCTTAGCAGATATTTGATTTGAAAATATTTTCTCCCATCATTTTGATGATTTCTTTTGCTGTGCAGAAGCTTTTTTAGACTGTTGTAGTCCCACTTATTTTTGCATTTCCTAGCATTTGGTTATTTTCCTGATTGTTAAATACCTTTACTAATATCAGTCCTTGTGAAACAAGGTTATCATTCCATTAGAGTTGAAATTGGCAGTTTATTCAAGTATCACTCAAAAAGATTCCTAGTCTCTTGGGGGGAAATATGAAGGTGAGGTGGGAGCAACTTCTTAGAAAGTTGAAACTATACCCAGTGCCTAGCATTATGTTTTGCACTTAAGTTAGTGTTCTCTAAATATTTGTTGAATGAATGAATAACGGCTGAAAGAAGGGTTCAACTCGCTGCTGGGGTTTTTTTTTATCTTAAATTCCTTCAGATAATTTTTTAACTTAATAGTTTTTCATATGTGGGCCATTTTTACTTTTAACACTTTGCTGCCAAAATATCTATAATTATCTATTAAAACATTCCCAAATTGTCTTCTGTGGGAAAATATGTGTGTTGAAGTTTTCAAAAAGGGATAGGAATTCCATACACAAAAATCAGGTTGATATTTTTTCCAGCACTTTGCTCACAGAGTCTTTCATACACTATTATTGTACACTGTGACTCTCTTAGAGGAAGGAGAATACTTAGTATCTTTGAAGCTTATTTAATGATAAAACCCATTTTCTGTTTGTTAGAGACTGTGGTATCATAGAACACACTTCAGGAAATGCTTATCTGATCCTCTAAAGTTCTGCTTAACTTTCTTTACACTAATTCCATTGTTATTATTATTTATTTTGTATCATGCTGTCATTTTTGGTCCACTTGATATGCCTAAAATATGTTTTCTTTGTTACTAATCCACATAGCCTCTTTTCAGCTAAATGACATGTCTTATGGAGTCCATTGATTTTCCAAAAAGCTGAGCCCATGTATTACAGATGGCTTTAGGAAGATTATTCATCTAAACATTTATCACACACTCATCAGACAATTTAATGCAAAATTTCAAAGTCATTTAGATTCTTTGTAAACCATTCTATACACCTTGGTGGGAGATGTTTTATATTCTATTAGAAAAAGTAGTCAAAATTTTAAACATTCATGGAATGTTGAGTCAGTCTCTTAATGGCAAAATTGTACAGAGTAAGAAAAAAGTCCAGAGAAATAGAACCAAGAGGAGTCTATATAAATAGTAATGTGAAGAAGAGTGAATTCCTTTTTAGCTGTAACATCACATTTTTTACATGTTGCACAAATTGTTTAGCCATTTCTAAACACATTTCCATTTACGTCATTTGTAAAAACTGCCTAGACTCAGATTCTGGAAAACTGACAAAGTTGTAATGAACAGATGCAGATTCCATAATTGTAATTGGCTTTTACTCTAAACTAATGTTCTGACTCATGCATCATTAATGATTTCTATTTTTCTCCATATATTACTTTACAAATATGAAAGGGTATTTTTCAGAGTGAAAAACATGACTTTTTAAAATCAGGGCTTATTACATTATAACCTATGTGTCCTCCAAACACCTATATTTAAATCTAGAATTTCATTTTAGCTGCCTTTTTATACTTTTGCTTGTATTTCTCTTTACATAATCTTTCTCATCTTATTTTTGTATTTCTCAGAGAAGCACACAGTTTTAAATGTAACCCTTCTTTTTATTATTTTTTTTACCGTTAATAAGTTCTTGCTTATAAACTAGGTATTATAGTATATAATTTATCTATTTTATATATCACAAATTCAACTTTATCTGAAGAATGAGAGATAAATATGAGTAGAGTGCCAAACAGAAACAAAAAGATGTACTTTTGTGTTAACTTGTTTTCTGATTAGATTTTAACAATAACATGGAAACAACTTTCACATTCTAAAGTGGGACTAACTGAAGTTAATAACTGAAGGACTTAAAGAGACCAAATAATCTTGTTTTAAGCATAATACATATACGTTTTCAAGTGAGATGAAATAAACCCCCAAAACTCCTGGCCTTTGAATTATTCCTTTGACAGTTTCTGATTATTACTGAATTTTGTTATATGAATGAAGAACACAATTATATGTTAATGAAGGAATGGTTGTTTTATAATTACTTTTTGGGGAATTATAGGTTCTTTTCATGAAAGTACCAAAATACAGAGCAAGTGTTTTGGCATATTGTTGCTTGTTGTAAGGAAGATTTAATAGCTTGTTATGGACTATTAATATGAACAGAAGTCATTTAGAGTTCAGATATATATTTAGAACTAACATGTGTGCAAAAAGATACAAAGTGAATCAAGAAATTCTGGAAAAGATTGTTTGAAAAGGAGAAATTGCTATTTTCTGGCTAGCATTAATGAAATAAATATGTAATAGAAATTTAAAGTTTTCTTTATTTTGCAGAATTTTATTGAGTCTCAAATAGTAACTTAGATTTGATAGAATTAAATCAGTGAAAGTATGAAACTCTTTATCTAAAATGGTAGTTACATAAATATAATTTAGTTTCAAATGTTAACTAAGAAACCCAAAAAGTTACAGCTGTTGGTTATATGAGATGATTACAAACTGTAAATCTGAGTTTAGTAATAAAATGTCATTTGTTACTGCTTTTAGCATATTTAAAATAATTACATATAAATTAGTTCTCTCTGGTTTTGAAAATATCTTTATCATGCTATTTTACATAAAGAAGAGAAAAATCTTCATATTCCTGTACTTATTAAACAAATGTTAATAGGAATGTAAGTGAATGATTTGTTCTCTAACTTCTAATTTGTTGATTAAGAAGGATGTATAATGAAAGCACATGCCAAGTAGGTTTGCAGCATGAATTTTGCAGCATATGGTAAACTAAAACCCTGTTGACCTTTTGGTCTTGTTGATCACATGCATGAAGATGATCATCTGTTAATCTCTACTAATCACTGGTACATCCTTGTACAGAAGACAGAACGGTTTTTATTTGTGCTACATTTGTTCTTTTGGAAATTGCTCTAACAAGGAATTTTTTAAATTATTTTATACTCTTAAGATTGTAAAATAATGAACAGTTTATATCTAAAAAATTTTAAAATAAGACTTTTCAACCTGCATATATCTCCATATTTTGTTTTTTATGAGTTTATTTTAGATACCAGTAATAATTTTCTGAAAGTCATAGATATGAATGATTCTAGGCTTATCAATGCATACATGCACACATGCACGGGCTCATACACTTTTACATATACAATATATGTTGTTTCTTGTTAGAACTGTAAGAAAAAGAAAACAGCAGGGCTTCTCAGACTTTGATATACCTATGAATTATCTGGAGATCTTGCTAAAATCCAGTTTCTTTTTTTTTTTTTTAAGATTTTATTTATTTGACAGAGAGCACAAGCAGAGGGAGAGAGCGGGAAAAGCAGGCTCCCTGCTGAGCAAGGAGCCCGATGTGGGACTCCATCCCAGGACCCTGGGATCATGACCCGGGCCGAAGGCAGACACTTAAACCGACTGAGCCAACCAGGCGTCCCTAAAATCCAGTTTCTAATTTAATAGTTCTAGGGTATTGTTGATGATTCTGCATTTCTATCAAGCTCTCAGCTCATGACATTCAGCTAGTTTGAGGTCCGCAAACTTTTTCTTTAAGGGTCTAGGTATCAAATATTTTTAGACTTTGCACAATAAGGATATTTAGGTTTTCACATAGCAAGACAAAAGTCCAATAATCTTTTATTGGTAAAATTCAAAGTTTAATAATAATTTTTGTGGTATTTCCATGCAACAAAACACTATTCAGCAATAAAAAGGAATGATCTAGCAATACATACAACAGGAATGAAACTCAAAAACATGTAGAGTGAAAGAGGCCCTACACAAAAGTTATATTCTGTGATTCCATTTACATGAAGTTCTAGAAAATACAAACTAATCAACAGTAATAGAAAGCCAAGTTTCTCTTTCTGCAAGGATACCCTTGTTGTAAATTACAAGAAGGAAGAAGAGTTCCTCACTAATGAGCTTTCCAGAAAACTGATGCATTTGCAACAGAAGAAAGCCAAACTAGAACAGCATCTTGAACAGGAGCAGGAATTCCAGGTCAACAAAGTGATGAAGAAAAATTTTAAAACTGGAGAATGTTACCATTTCTAAGCAGCTTACATTAGAGCAAGTTTGTTGGGAAGATTAACCTTCCATTCTGCCTTTCCTCATATGCATATTGAAGGTCTTTCATCCCTCTAATGTAGAGTTACGGACTGCATAGCAAGAAATAAGTTTATATGGTAACCCAGTATATGGATATATGTCTATGACTGCAACAGGTTTCATGAAGTAATGCAAACAACAACAACAACAACAAAAACACCTCTTCTGGGGGCAGAAGTGAGGTGAGGTTCCTGAAAGAACTATTTGGATGAAAGAAATGTTCTGTGTCTTGATTATAAGTAGTTATGCAGGTGTATGTTTTTCAGAACTCATTGAACTTGGGGAATCCAGCTGACATATTGTGAGGATATTCAAGCAGCCCAGTGAAGAGGTCTGTGTGGTTAGAAGACCTAAGACCTATTTCCAAGAGCCAAGTAAGTGAGCCATCATAGAAGCATATGCCCAGCCCCATTCAAACCTTCAGGTTACTCTATACCATGGCTGACAACCTAATTGCAACTTTATAAGAGAGTTGGAGCCAGAAGCATCCAACTAAGCACTCCCAAATACCTATTCACATACACTGCTACTAAATCTTTGTTGTCTTAAGTCAAAAACTACAACCAAAAAACCTCAAACCAAACACTTTAAATGGGTTTTGCTTTGGTTTATGGTATTTAAGTTATATTTCAATAATATAGATTTTTAAAAACAAACAGTTGAGAGTCTTTGGCTAAGATAATATGTGAAATGACATTGTAAATTGTAAACAAGTATCCAAATATGTTATTACTGTTTTAAGTATTCTCTAAGAGTACTTTTACATTGTAGGTGGGGCCACTAATAATCTGCACCCCTTTTATCAGGAGACTGTTTATTCAGAAGTTATACCTGACCAGTATACATTTAGAATAAATATTAAGTACTCATCCACTTTAAGATTATGTTTAACTTCCTCAATAGAAGAGTGGGGACTTCTGAAATGTTTGCTTGGGGACCCAGGATTTAAATATGCTATAGTTACTACTTGACACTATCCAAAATAGAAATGAAGGTGGTATGGTGGTGTAATGTAGTAAGTTTTGGACTCTATATCAGGAAATCTAGGGTTCATTCCCTCTCCAGCACTAATTCACAACAAAACAATCATGGAGAAATTAGTCAGATATCTCTGGATCTTAATTTCCTCCTTTATGAAAATGAAGTTATTGAACTAGGTGGTCTTAAATAACTTTAAAATCTATGATTCTATGAAGTAGGAACTTTAAAGGATGGTGAGAATATAATATGTAGCATAAAAATAGCATAAATGTAGTGTTAAAAAATGCTTCTATTTCTGATTTTATATGAAACGATTGTAGGTGCTATGAACCTTCCAAGATAGTTCACTGTGATGTGTTTCTAAATTCCTACTTTTTAAAAGAAGTATTTAGGGCGCCTGGGTGGCTCAGTTGGTTGGGCGACTGCCTTCGGCTCAGGTCATGATCCTGGAGTCCCTGGATCGAGTCCCGCATCGGGCTCCCTGCTCGGCAGGGAGCCTGCTTCTGCCTCTGACCCTCCCCCCTCTCATGTGCTCTCTCTCTCTCATTCTCTCTGTCTCAAATAAATAAATAAATAAAATCTTAAAAAAAAAAAAAATTTAAAAGAAGTATTTAAAAGAGAGGATTTTGATTTAACAACCTGAAAATGTTGGCTTTGTTGGAGTATTGAATGTTGTGATGCAAAAAAGTAGAAGCTAAAATGTCTGTTTTCAGATATTTATCTTAAACATCCTGTTTTTCCTTTTAGCTTTTAAAATCTTTTCAGTCCAAAATTCTGAAATAATCTGAATTTATCTTATATTACTAGATTTTTAGTCATGGAAAATGGGTGCATGTATTTTGATCAAGGAGTTATTTCTTTCTTAAATCTTCAAGTAGAGAATTAAAAAAAAAAAAGGCAAATGATTTATACACTTTTGCAAATGTTTTCATGCCTGAGTCTTGCATTTCATGCCAGAAAGCTAGCTTGATCTCTAATTTAGTTATATAAGTGTAGTAATCTGTGATCAACACACATAAACATTAAAGTACAGCTCATTATTACTAATTGTGCTTTCCTACATTGGCATTAGCCTATGCCTAGTGCAACTTTGGGGTCATTTAGACTTTGAAGCAAATAACTTTGTCATTTATCAGTTATATATGAATTGTTCAGACTTTCTGAACCCCAGTTTATTTTCTTTTTCTAAAAATGGAGGAATGATACCTAATCTCATGAAATTGCTGATTAGTTAAGGATTAAGTGATCAAGCATAACAAAAGTACCTAGGAATGAGAAATTATTTTCTTTTGTTCCCCAAAGTTAACAAATTTAACGATGCACCAATTATTAGATCTAACAGTTGAATTTTTGTTTTGCTATATATATGAAGAACTAGTAACAGAAAAAAAGATTAGTTTGATCACTTAAGTTTCATCCTATCCATTTTTATATGCTTTGGCTTGATGTGTGACTATTGTCTGTATTTTTTGCACTTTGTTGGCTCTGAATAGTTTTCAAGCATGGATTATTAAATATTCACATAATTTTTTACAAGTATATGATTTTAAACTACTTTACTAGTGCTTAAATCATTGCCATTTAGTCTAGTATTTGCTTAGTAGCTAAATGTATAAAATATTTAATGAAGACGCAATGTGGCACTTACTAGCCAGACAGCAGTAGGTTGGAATCCCCATACTAGCTATGTGACCTTGGGCAAGTTGCATAATGTCTGAGCCTAAAGTTTTCAAGAAGTTAAATAGTGATAATGATTAAGTGCTTAGCTTGGTACCTGGAAAGTATTAAGCACTCAAAAAATGTTAGTTGTATAGCATCATCATTATTAAATGACTATTACAGATTTAACCCTATATAAATTAAGTTAGCTCATTGTTGATTTCTGATTCTAACCAGAGTTTTCAAATTTGTGTGAAGAATAAATCTTTTACCATTATTCAAAAGTGTGTATTTTGTTGATGGTGGACCAATAGTATTATCTTTATTGAAGATAGCACGTTACATGAAAATTTGAGACAGTGAGTTTATGTTGCTGAGATTCTTGACTAAGAAGTTTACCAAGGAAATTTGAAACAATGTTTATGTTGCTGAGATTCTTGACTCAGGAAGTTTACCAAATCATCATTATTTGTTGGGTCATGCCAGACTGACTTGGTGGAAAGCTTGGATTATTAAATATTTAACATATAATAAGTACCCTTGTTTACCTCCAGTGGAACTTACCATGGTGGTAAATACATTGTAGCAGTATATAAATATCAATTTGTTAATATTAATTGCTGTAAGTTGGGAAAATTAAAAATGCTTAGCATTCTTGACTTCACCGTATATCAGCAAATGAAATTCTGAAAGTTAATAGAGGAAGAAATTAATTCACAATTTACAAAATATTTTTTACCAAGTCTTAGTTTTCACACATTCAGAAAATGAGATTCATATCAGAAGAATTATTATTTTGTCTCTGCTACAGCTCAGAGGACATAGGGCTTTCTGTACATCTATCTTCCTTTGAAGTTTAGTTTTGTACATTTAATTCTTTAAAGTGAGTTTTTTTCTTATTGCTACAGTAACATGTACTCCACCCACCCCCCCCAAAAAAGAAACTTTAATACAGAGAACAAAATAAAAAGTACATGTAGTTCTACTCCCCAGCAATATCCACTATGAATATGAGTCTGTACTTTTATGGGCTCTACTTATTTTTTATGTATTCACATACATGTTTATTTTATACACACACACACACACATAACCCACTCCAAGAAACATGCGAGGAGCATGTCTTTACAAGTTAATATATTAAATTTATAGTGTCATTTTAATTATTAATTGCCTTATATTGCCCTTTGACTTTTTCTATTAAGGCCTTTATTTTTTAGTTTAAATGTTCTTCCATATAAAACATATATAGCATGTTAACATATATATTTAGCATATACATAGCAAAGTACTGCAACAATTTTAATTTATGATATTTTTACTGTCATATGAATTTTAAATTTTTATTCAGTGAAAAAGATAAAAAAAAATTTTTAGTATACTTTCAGTGTTAAACTTAGAAACGTCTTTTTCACCCCAAGATTATTTAAGTATTGGTTTATATTTTTGCTAGTTCTTTTATGGTTTCATTTTTACATTTAACTCTTTAATCCTTTGGTAAATGCTTTAAGTACTTTGAAAGCCAAAACCACACAGTAAGGAAGTAACATCTGTAGGTAAGCCAAATAGCTATGACTTATATTTCACTGTCCCAAAATATTTCCCCAAATGCCCTTCCGAGGCCTAAAAGTCTAAGGTTAGAGAATCATCTTATCTTAGTTTTTAATATAACATTTGCTTAAAACAAGAAAGGGGCTTAGGCTGGCCTCCTGTTTCTTCCTCTGCCCTAAGGTGGTCAATGATATGTCCTCAGAGCTTGAGCTTCTGATCTTCCAAGTCAGATGCCATTGGGAATTGAAACAAAACAATATTTCTCCTTGAGTGAGTACTTAGATCTTAGAAATAAAACCATACTATGAAGATTCTATTTTAAAATTCTAAGCCAAGAAATTAGCTCTTTTTTTAATCTGCTCTACTTCCTAAGGGCAAAATTTATAAATGAGAAGAAATGGGTAAGTGAAGGTTAACAATAGACAATGGGAAAAGCAACATTTTAATATCTAAAACCAGCCCATTACAGTTATTTTTATGATCATTTTGAGGAAGGATATTTCCACTTACTTAGGATGTGCAGCTATAGGATAATTACAGGCATGTATCTTTTTAAGAACTTTTGCCTTGAAAATAAATGGTAGACTGTAGTGATGGAAAGGAAGAAAACATGAGCTAGAATTAATGTCAAAACAGAGGACAAGAATGTAATAATAGCAACAGAAATTAGAAATAAATGGCCAGGTGGCTTTGTTATCTATGCCAGTCCTAGGAATTTTATCTTTTCTTGATGGCTTCACATTTTTGGTGCCTACCAATGTGACGGCATCCCTAGCCACAGACTTTCTGTCCTGGTTATGACTCTGAGATAGGGAAATGGGGGGACAGTTTGCACCTGAAAAGACTTTCCCAAGAGTCTTGTCTATCTAGTTTACCAATATAATCTGAATATGTAATAGAATGCTTGGCACATAAGTGCTCAAATAACAACAATAATATTGATAAAAGCAACTGACATTTATATAATTCTTACTACACTTTATAAGACTTCTACATAATATTGATTCATTCATTCCTCATAATGACCTATGAGATAGGTATTGTTGACACCCTCATTTTTACAGATAAGGAAACATGTACAGAAGTTAGGTGACTTTCCCAAAGGTCTAATGGCTAATAAATAACTGGCAGAACCAAGATACAAACAAGCATTTGGGTTCAGAGTCCAGCTCTTAACTACTAAGCTACACCTTTTGTTTGTATATTGTTTGTGATGTTGAACGAATGAATGAAGCACACAAGTGCATTACCAAAATGAAAACATTGTTGGAGGGTTAGAAATTCAAGGTGATGGTTGAAAAAGATAGCAATGTATGTTGAGACAGAGAGGCTGGGTAAAGATATAGTAGTGAAATCATCAAGGTTGGGGATCAAGATTAGGGGGAAGGCAAGAGAAAGAGAAGAGACATAGTTCAGGTCAGGTATTTCTGGAAGCAAAAGGAATATTCTGCCAAGTCCTTTTTTCCTTACCTTCTTGGTATGAGCTAAGAGGTACACCTACTTCATCAAATTTTATTTTGCAAATTAAAACATCAGTAACATGGTTTGACCAAACTTCTCTCCTGGTTTGTTGCTGTATTTATGTGAGAAACCTTAGAAATATATAAACATTAAATTACATTGTATTTGAATATTAAATAAGTATTGTTTTAACTCTGTTACAAAAAACACAGCTTTGCATCATTTTTATCATAGTGACTAATTCAGTTTACTTAATTATTATTTTTTTGCAGACATCTGTTGGCATATCTCATATAAATTGATTTAGAATATTGCAGTTCTATTGACCATCAGTGACTTTTCTAATATTCAAACATTATCAGCAAAAATGATCTCTGCATCCTTGATCAGAATTAGATGATGCAGTTCTACTTTTCTGGGTATATTTATTACTGGTGTATGAATTACCAGTATTTCTGGCCTCTAGAAGTTTTCTCTTTAACTTATTCAGCTAGCAAATTCTTATTGGGATGTGATTTAAGAACACAATATTTATCAGAAACAGAAAGAGAAACTTTAAATTTTTTTTAAAAAATATTTTGCTTATTTATTTGAGAGAGAGAGCTCGAGAGATTGAGAGAACAAGTGAGGGGAGGGGCAGAGGGAGAAGCACACTCCCTGCAGAGCAGGGAGTCTAACATGGGACTTGATCCTAGGTTCCTGGGATCATGACCTGAACCAAAGGCAGATGCTTAACTGACTGAGCCAACCAGGCACCCAGAAGAGAAGCTTTAAAAGAGTTCATATCTTTGCTGAATCAATCCACTGAGGGTCTTTTTTTTTTTTTCTTTTTTATCATGTTCAGTTAGCCAACATACAGTACATCATTAGTTTTTGATGTAGTGTTCGACAATTCATTAGTTGTGTATAACTCCCAGTGCTCATCACAGCACGCACCCTCCTTAATACCCATTACCCAGGTACCATGTCCCCCCACCCTCCTCCCTTCTGTAACCCTCAGTTTGTTTCTCAGAGTCCAGAGTCTCTCATAGTTTGTCTCCCTCTCTGATTTCTTCCCATTCAGTTTTCTCACTGAGGGTATTTTAAAAACTTAATCCAGTGCAAGTATCTTAAAAATTAAGGTAACTCAGAAAATTAACATAGCTCTAACTTAATACCAGATAGCTATCTGAATATCACTGTTAGCCATTTGCTTTGTTTTCTTGCCAAAAATTATAATTTTTATGTTTTTCTAAGTTTGGATGTAAGTTATGTTCACAAATGACTTCTAGTGCTGATATATTCTGCCTCTCTATTTTGGAAATAATAGGATCCACAGTCTATCTAGAGATCTTTCAAAAAATTCTTTAAAATAATGGTATATTTTCAACTGATAACATTTCAGCATTTTTAACTTATTTTTCTTAGTATACTTTTAAGAGCTGTTAGAAGACTCAAATCTTACATACAAACATGACAAAATTAGTCTCTGTTACACTATAATAAGATCATAAATTTCATACCATTTTTACTTTAATATTTTTACAATAAATTTAAATTCAGCTTGAAGAATATCAGACATGTTTTTCATTATAAAGGTAATTCATGCTTATGTTATAATGTTCAGATACTACAGAAAGATTGGATGTGAAAAATAAAAACAAATCCCTCTTTTCACCCACCTAAACTCCCAATACATAGAACTTTCTATGCTTATACATATATATCCCTTTTGGTAAATAAATGGCATCATCTCCATTATTAATTCAGGTGTTAACAAATGTGTCCCTTACAACCAATACTTACCAGTATTTTACTGAGTTAAGTGATGTTATAGAAAACTTTTTAGAAACCTGTGTGTGTGTGTTTTTTGTAGCTCCAGATTTATCAGCAAATAATTTGTTAATATATCAACTGCCACCAAACCCAGAAAAAACAATCAACTAGCCCTTTGTCTGAATCACAATTTTTCATATGAATATCTGTTGTTTAATTTTTAAAGTATATGATAGAACAACTATGACATTTTTTCAATTTCTGTAGTACAGGTTTTTAGCTTCTGAAGTAAGACTTTTTCATATGTGATAACAGCATGAAAATGGTTTTGAACAAGGAAAAGATGGTTAAATATTTCTACATTAAAATTAGGAACTGTTGATCAAAAGACACAAAAAGTAAAAAGACAAGCCATTGAGAAATGGTATTTGCAACATATAATTGACAAAGGATTAATGTTTAGAATGAATAAATAACTCTTCCCTGTTCAGTTGAGGAAGAGACAAGCAACTCCAAAGGAAAATGAACAAGAGACTTGGAGAAGCACTTCATAAGAGGTTATCAGTATGACTGTTAAGCAGTTAAAAAATTTCTCAACCTCATTGGTAATTGAAGAATTGCAAATTAAAACACAGATAGATACTGCTAATAAACTTACCATATTGGCTTAAATTTAAAGTCTGAGAATATCAAGTATTGACAAGGATATAGAATGGCTGGAATACTTATTGCTGGTGAAAGGATGAATTGGTAAAAACCAAATTAGAGAATAATTTGATATAATGATAAGGTAATGTGTATATTACATATAAATTTGACATTTATAAATATGTGTGTGTGTATATATCTCTATATACATATACATTAGAAACTCTTGGATATGTGAACCAAGAGAGTTGTGCAAAATCGTTGTTAGTAACAAACACTAGGTAATAGCAAAAACTGGGAACATGCCAAAATGTCCATCAATAACAGAATGGATGCTGTGCAGTACTTTTATATGATGTAATTATATATAGCAATAAAAATGCATGAATTACAGCTTCCTGCAATAACTTGGATGAATCTAAGGAATACAGTGTTGAACAAAGTAAGTGTCAAAGAATACTTACTGTATTATTTCATTTACATAAGGTTTAGAATATTCAAAAGTAAACAATAGTTGATTAAGGAGGCAACCTTATGTGGTATCACCTAAAGAAAAGCAAGAAAATGAAATAGACAAAATTCAGGAAAGTGTTTACCTCAGAGGGGCAAAGGGGAGGGAAATGAGTTCAGGAAAAGGCACAAAGAACTACAATGGTAATGTTATTTTCTTAAACTGAGAGATGGTATGTAAATATTTGTTTTTGTGATTCTTTACATGTTATACACTTTGTAAATATTTCCTATCAATATTTAATGGAAATTTAAAAATAATTGTATGAAACAATTTAAATTAAAAAAAAACAATTTAAATTAATATAGAAATTTAGCTTTTTAATATCATCTAAAAACCTGAAAATGATCCTTCTATAAAATGATATTTATTCCCCTCTTCTGGAATACTAGTTGCATTTCATGTAGAAATAATGCTCTAGAAAATGAATTATATAGATAACCCTTTATAGTATAAGGATGTGGCTATTTCCACTGTAAGAAATAGATCAAATAGACTTTAACAAGTTAACTTTTTCATTGACAGTATTCTTTTTTTTTCCTTTGACAGTATTCTTAAATGTTCTTTTATTTACTGAATTTTTAAAAAAATTTGAGCAATATTTATAAATTTATCATTAGCATTCCCAAGCATGCTTTAAGTAATTTTAAGAAAATATTTGAAAATCACCATTCTTAAATACTGATAGTTTCCAAAGTAAATGCTATTATTGATACATTATTAGATTTTGCTGAGTAAAGCTGTTTCTACACAAAAACATCTTGGCCACCTGCAACTGTTTGTCACTGGACTTTGAGAACACTAGTAGTAATTGTAAACGTAGGAATGTGTGACAAGCTAACAGCCAGCTGTGCACATCCTGACTTCTTCCAGGTGTTAAAATAAATATGACCATTTGGTTCACTTATAACTCAACAAAAATATTTCATGATTCATTAGCTTAAAAATCCATTTATAATTTCTTTATTGGAGAGAGTAGATAATGTTATATTCATTTGAACTGAAAAAATACATACCCAGAAATATTTGTGGTATCATTACTTATTATATTCGATGGTCCCTTCATAAAATGAAAAGAATTTTAATGTAACATTTGCATAGATTTTTTTTCACATTCTTTTCACACGAAAATACTACTGAGCCACTTCTGCCTATAGGCATCAAAAAGAATGAAAAAAAAAAGAATGCAAGTATGTTTTTTATTTAGTCAGAGCTCAACTTGCCTTGGCAGAACCCATTCCAAACTGATCTTATATTAATTTCTATCTTTGGTACATACTATATGTTTGATCATTAACTAATAATTACTATTTATTGAACACCTGCTGTTAGGTATTAGCTGAAGAGACCCAGGTGCCTAAATCTTTTTTTTTTTTAAGATTTTATTTATTTATTTGAGAGAGAGAATGAGATAGAGAGAGCATGAGAGGGGGGAGGGTCAGAGGGAGAAGCAGACTCCCTGCTGAGCAGGGAGCCCGATGCGGGACTCGATCCCGGGACTCCAGGATCATGACCTGAGCCGAAGGCAGTCGCTTAACCGACTGAGCCACCCAGGCGCCCCCCAGGTGCCTAAATCTTGCTTTGGGTAAACTAACCATCCTTGTAAGGTTCCTGAGGAATAGTATACATATAAGAGACAACTGCGAGTGGAAAAATCCAAATCCATCTCATTATTAGATTATCTTGTATCTGAAACTCCAAATATAGAGCTAGAGTTCTCAGATAAACTGGAGTAGAATATATGTCTTAGTCAGCCACTTAAAATAAATGAATAAACTCAGGAAGAGCAAAGAGGTGGAGTGAGCTGAAAGAAAAAAAGAGCTGTAGAGTTCCCTTACCCTCCCTGCCTCCCATCACACACACTTTTATTTCTAATCTGTTAATCCAGTGATTGCTAGGATCCAATCTTATGGTAAAGCAGAAGAGAGATGCTTTCCTTTGAAAGAGAAGATTCTTGCTTTTTCCAGAGATGAGGATACATTAGCATAATTGGACACTAACTAAGGCTTGTTAACTTTTGGCAGAGACTATGTTTTTAAAAAGAAATACACTGATGCAGACAGCTTTTGTTTTCTTGACTGAGACCTACCACGTGGCTAACCAGAGGGCATTAAGGTCAAGATATTAAGGTCCTTATCCCCACCTCTGTGTGGCTGGTCACTTGATATTCCCTACTATTTTTTATAAAAGTATAACAGGCCTACAGAGATGCCTATTTTGAAATCAGTAAGAGGCTATTGATTAACTCCAATTCCAAACTAGATCAAAAATTCATGCCTGTTCTATTTTCCATTCCAAATAATGCCCAGCTTTGCACTCCAACCTACACCAAATTTTAGAAGTTGATGCTGGAGTTTGCCCAGTCTTTGGCCAGTACTGTGTTTGGCCAATACTTATAAATGCCCAAATTCTGACCTCTTTGGGTTTGAGGCAGTTTAATACATAAGACATAAGGGGGGGGGTGTTGTCCCCCAGAAATGCCCAAATTCTGCCTCTTTGGGTTTGAGGCAGTTTAATACATAAGACATAAGGGGGGGTGTTGTCAAACTATGTTCCTAATTCCTACTACTTCTAATCAGGTCCTCCTACCAATTCCAGCCTTTTAGAAGAGAAGGGAGGGAGAGACCCACACCCACAATCTTTCCACACATGCATAGCCCAGTGTTTGCTTTGGAATATGACTAATTAAATTAATGATTATTCCCTGGGAAATGTGGAGAGCCAGGCGAAAGAGGAGGGAGCTTGAGCATGTTCTCTACCCAAAGGACCATATCAACTGTGCCAGACACTATCATACATACTGGCTTCAGAGGTTAGGAGTATGTTTAACATTAGTTATTGGTCTTGGTGAAATTTAATTCAAGTGGAACTGTCTCTAGCATACTAGTCAAAGAACAGCTTGTTTGTTTGTTTGTTTGTTTTAATACTAAAAGATATGTCATTCTTTTCCAGGAAAAAATATATTTACTTTTATATAATGGTCTCTAAAGCTTATATATTCAGTAGGTCAGAATTCAATAGGTAGATTTCATCTACCTCATTATTCCAAGGTTTTTTGCTTTTTAAGGTGTTTATAAACAAAGTGTCAGACTCAACTAGGACATATTTAAAACTATATTGTTGTATTTTGATAATGAATTTTCATACAAATGGATGAACATTAGTCTTTTCATAGAAAATTTTATCAATCTAATATAAACAATGAAAACTGCTGAAAAACCTATTAAAATATATGAATGTGCAAGTTAGAAACACTAAAAGCAGGAATTAAAGATGCTACCTATTTTTTCATTTTCAAAATTATTATAAAGGAAGAAATGTAAGCAATACTAATATTACAAAAGAAAATACTAGCAGATACTATGAGTCCTCTCAAATGAAAAATAATCAACTGAAAAACTTTTAAATCTGACCAGATCCACGATACATATACACCTTAAACTGTTAACATTATTCACCTCTGAGAAGAGAAGAGAGATGTTAGCATTGGGGGATAAAGGTGGACATTCACTTTTTAATCAATGTACTTTGTTATGTATTTTGATATTGTTTGAACTTTTACAATGAGCATGTATTTGTCATTTTAAAAATGACTAAACTATACTATATTAACTAAACTAAACCATCTTAACTCTTTACATAAAAAGCCATTTAAAAAATTTCAAAAGAGCTCTATCTAAGATGCCTCACTATGTATATTGGATTTTTTTTTTTTTTAACAAAACCTGGACAATTATAATACAGTGGTATAAACCCATTATACACTGTTTTGGAAACACCCCAGATGTCCTTCAGTGGGAGAATGGTTAAACAAACTTTGGTATATCCATAGAATACTACTCAGTAATAAAAAGGAATTATTGATACATGCAACAACTTCGTTAAATCTCCAAGGAATTACCCTGAGGGGAGTGGGGGGAAATAGTCCCAAAATGTTACATACTGTTCGATTTCATTTATAGAACTCTTTCAAAAGACAAAATCTTGGAAATGGAGAACAGATTTTTTTTTTTAAGATTTTATTTATTTATTTGACAGAGAGAGACACAGCAAGAGGGAACACAAGCAGAGGGAGTGGGAGAGGAAGAAGCAGGCTTCCTCCCGAGCAGGGAGCCTGATGCGGGGCTCGATCCCAGAACCCTGGGATCATTGACCTGAGCCGAAGGCAGACACTTAACGACTGAGCCACCCAGGTGCCCCAAGAACAGATTATTGATCACTTAGGAGTTAGAGATGAGAGGAGTGAGGTGGGAGTGGTTATAAAAGAACAACACAAAGGATTCTTATAAAGAAACTATTCTGTATCTTAACTGTGGTGGTGAACACACAAACTTATACATGTGATAAAATTGTGTAGAAATAAATACACAAATAAGTACAAGTAAAACTGGGGAAATCCGAGTAAGATTGGTGGATTGTATCAATGTCTATATACTGGTTTTGATATCAAACTATAGTTTTGCGAGATGTTGCCATTAGTGGAAACTGGGTAAAGGTACATGGGATCTTGCTGAGTTATTTGTTAAGATTTCACATGAATCTATAATAGTCTTAAAAATTTCTATTACAACAATGGATAGTTAAGAATTTCACAGAAATTATAAAAAATACCACAGATTAGATAGCTCAGATAATCCCATGGAAAATAAGTAAAGGGAATCTGCAGGTAGACTGGTAAGAACAGCTAGGCATTTACCAATTTCAGTTTCCCTTTCTTGCTTAATAATGGAAGCACCAGAGTCATGACTTTTCAACTACTCTATATTTTCCAGTCTCCCTTATGGTTAGTGTGACTTATTGCCTAATTTCTTACCTATTTATATAGGCTATATACTGTTATCACCAGGTATTCTTTTGCAGCTTGCCTTTTTGCTCAATGACTTGTGTTTACATATACTTTCAGCTGGGTACCTTAAGAAATAAACAGGCGACCTCTATTTTCTTTCCAACTTCCTGTAAACCGGAGCAAGAATATGCCTATAACATGATTTTGACCATGGGATGGCAGGAAAACTAGATGGAAGGAACCTGGGTTCCTGAATAACAATGTGGGGTGGGAGCCCACTTATCAACCTGGAATAGGCAGCCTAGATTGTTACCTATCATATTGAACTACTGAGTGTTTAGTTTTCCTGTTGCACAACTAGTACTTCCCTGAACTGATAATATACCTAGATAGATCAGAGTGTAACGTCAGAAAAACAAAAACAAAGACAAACTACTTTTATTTTTTATTATTATTATTTTTTTAATACCTCTTATAGGAGAACTTTATTTTCAAGGACAACTTGTTATATTCCAAATATGCAGTAGAGCATTAGGGCTTAGGTGACAGGGAAGAAGATTACAAAATCGTTTATATATGATTCCTGAAAAGCTTTGGTCAATATATATTGTCTTACTTTTATATATTAGTGGTAATACAAATCTACACATAGATTGTTTTAATTTAATTTTATTATGTTATGTTAATCACCATACATTACATCATTAGTTTTTGATGTAGTGTTCCATGATTCATTGTTTGCGTATAACACCCAGTGCTCCTTTTAAAGGAGCTACTGTTAATTAACAGAAACAGACTTTGGAATGGTATCCCTAATGGGCTAAAAGAGAATAGCCACCATTCTGAATTCTATACCTGATTTAAAGGTATAGATTCTTCAAAAACAAGAGTGAAATTAGAAAATTATCACTATAGAATAGAGAATAATCTCTATTCTAATGAGCAGAACTTGACTGAAAGAAATTCTCATGGATGTACTTTATTCAGAGGTGAAGTGATCCCAGATAAAAGGTTTGAGATACAAGAACGAAGAGAGCATTGTCTAAAAAAGTAATGACATTTAATGATAAAAAAGATAAAATATTGGAGAGCAACAGAATATATATCAAAAGAAGGGCGATGTTCCTGTGTAGTTCAGGAAGAGAATAAAAGATATTCATATAAAACTTGTATAAGTTTGCACCAAATACTAGATAATACCAGGTCATCTGATACAATGGTAATACCAGGGTTATCGCCAAAACAATACGAACAGTATACTAGTTGAGGGAGAAAAATAAAATGATAAAAAAAACACTTAGTCAATCCCAAAGTAGATAAGAAAGGAAAGAAACAGAATACAAAGCAGATGGGACAAGAGCAAAAATAAGATGGTAAATACAATTTTTCAGTAACTATGATAAATGTGAACAGACTATATGCTGTAGTTAAATATTTTTAAATAGTTAACAAAGGTTGACTGGATTAGACAAAATACAGCTATGCACTATGTACAATAAGCATATCTAAAACAAAAGGATACAGAAAGTTTAAGAGTAGAAGAATGAAAAAGAAAAAATTATGACATAGAGAGACCCCCTCCAAAAACTGGTTTTGATATATTAATAGACTTTAAGGCAAAAGCATTGCTAGAGGGCGCCTGGGTGGCTCAGTTGGTTAAGCGACTGCCTTCGGCTCAGGTCATGATGCCAGGATCCTGGGATCGAGCCCCACATCGGGCTCCCGGCTCAGCGGGGAGCCTGCTTCTCCCTCTGACCCTCTCCCCTCTCATGCTGTTTCTCGCTCGCTCGCTCTCTAAAAAATAAATAAAATCTTTAAAAAAAAAAAAAAAGCATTGCTAGAATTAGGTTTCTATATAATGTCTAATAGTTCACTTCACCAGTTCAGTTTCTTTTATTTACTCTAAATTTCATCTTTTAAGAAAAAGTTTATTATACAAATATTATTATAGAAAAATTTAGAAATATTCACACAGAAATTTTTTTATGTTATCCAAACATGTGTAGGGTCAAATAGTATAAACATATTTAAGGCTTTTGAAACATATTACATGTGTGTCATATACAAATACAAATGCAAAAGTATCATAAAAACATTACCAGTTTATATTTTTACTTTCTTGCCCACATCCTCTCTGCCATCATTAGAAATGGCTAAATTTCATTGAATTAAGGTTATAGACATTTTGACCTAAGTTTTAGGTACTCATTTTTATTAGACTTACATATGTGGTAAGGTTTTTTTTAATTGCTAAAAAAATTTAAGAACTATTTCAGAATTACAAAAAAAGATTCAGGAAACCCGAAGAATAACATAATGAACACCTACATATCTCCTACCCAGCTTAAGACTTATAAAACATTGTTAACAGGGTTAAAACTGTATGTAACTTTCCTGGATTATATCCTCTTCCACTATTCCTCCAAAGATTATTATATTTAATATTTATCATTCCCATATTTTTTAGAATACTTTCATTAAATATGTATCTCTTAAGCAATATGGTATTGCTTTGCATGTTTTGAAACTTAATGTAAATTTTATCACCAGGTATTCTCTTGCAGCTTGCCTTTTTGCTCAATGATGTGTTTATGCAATATATTTGTATTGAAACACATACATATTTCATTCGTTTTCACTGCTGAGTAATATTCCATTGCATTAATATACTCCCTCAATTTACTCATTTATTCTGTTAATGGCCATTTAGGTTACCCAAAGTGTTGTTATTTTAAACAATAGTGCTATGAATATTTTTCCACATTTGCCATTATGCAAGAGTTATGCCCTTATGCAGAGTTCCTTTGAATGATGTGCTTATGAGTGGAAATACTGGTCATAGGATATGCATATTTTCATAGGATATTTCCAAATTGCTCTCCAAAGTATTTGTGCCAATTTATATTCATCAGCATATAAAAGTTTATTTCAGCACATCCCTACTAATACTTAGTATTGTCAGATATTTAAAATTTTATAATTTTATAAAGAGCCAAAATCCGCAGTCAGATGCTTAACCAACTGAGACACCCAGGTGCCCTGAGGTTGATCATCTTTATTTTTTTTTAGGTTGGTCATCTTTTTATATATTTATTGGCCATTTGGCTTTCTTCCTTCATGAATTGCCTTGCATTCCACTTTAGTTTGTAGTCTTCAACAGTAGACTAAGTGGCTAGGTCAAATTTATTTATTTAATTCTTCTATATGTCAATCATTGTGCTACATGCCAAATATATAATGGTAAATAGGATAGACCACTGTCCTTGTCCTAATGTAGGGATACAAAGTTATTTTTCCCCCTTTTTCAGCTTCCAGTATTGAGATATAATTGAATGTTTTTCTCTGGGCTAACTCAGTTTGATAACCATCAACTTTCATGCAAATATCTACTCTCAGCTGGAGATATCCAGAGGGCTTTTATAGATTAAAGTCATCTAAGACTGATATTTAATATCAAATATTGAATGCTGTATTAAAAATGATGTTTGTCTAAAAAGATTTGATTTGCTGGCATCCAAGGAGATAGGCATTTGGACACTCAAGTCTGGACTCAGAAGAGAAATCCAAGCTATAAACTTAATTTTGGTAGTCATTTGTTTATAGATGGTATTTAAACCATTGAGACAGGATGAAGTCATTGGAATGAGTGCAGGTAGAAAATAAAAGAGGCTTTGGAGTGGACCTTGGGGCATTCTGACATTCCAAAGTTGTGGAGGTATGGAAGAATCTCAAAAGAGATGGAGTAATATCCAGGAACCTAAGGGGAAAAAGGAGCATGTGGGATTCTGCAACCCTAACAAAGGCAATGTTTTAAAGAGGACAGAGTGGGGCTCCTGGGTGGCTCAGATGGTTAAGCATCTGCCTTCCGCTCAGGTCATGACCCCAGGGTCCTGGGATCGAGCCCCACATCGGGCTCCTGGCTCAATGAGGAGCCTGCTTCTCCCTCTCCCTCTGCCTCTCTCCCTGCTCATGCTTTCTCTCTCTCCCTGTATCTCTGTGTCTCAAATGAATAAATAAAATCTTAAAAATTTAAAGAGGACAGAGTGATGAAATATCAACTACTGCTTATATTTCAAATAAGATGACATCTGAAGATTAATAAAAGTATAGAAAAAATAAAATCATGGCTGAGGTAAGTACTGTGTGGGGTGGCATATAGGATTGTGTAAGCATATAGGAGGAGAATTTGGATCAATGACTTCCTAAAAACATTATAACTACTGAAATGTAAAGAAAGGACAATTGAACTGAGATGTGAAGAAAGAGTGAAATAAACTAGTTGAAATGAGAAGAGTCTTCAATATGAAGGAAACAACAGGTATAAATGCTTTGCAGGTGGAATGAAGAGAAAATAAGCCAGTGTAACTGAATTAAAGAGAAATAAAAAGGGAAATGGTATGAGACTCGAGAGCTGGGCAGGTCTAGGACCATGCACAGCCTTTAGGCCATGTAATGGTTTTGCTCTTAATCTATCCTAGTAGTAATGGGAAGCTAATGTTTTTGGTGAGAAGTCCAATGCCATTTGTATTTCTGATCTTTTGCATATTACTTGTTTCTCTAAGGAATCTCTTAAGACTTTCTCTGTATTTCCAGTTTTCTAAAATTTTATGATAATGTGCCTTGTTCTGGATTTCTTCTTTCATTTCAGTGGGTATTCACTGGGTAATTTCAGGCTTGAGATTAGTTTTGGGAAATTTTCTTGTAGTATTCCTTTGATACTTTCTTCCCAATTTAATTTCTCCTCTTTTTCTGAAACTTCTTTAAGATGATTGACCACCCAAAAGGATTCTTTCATTGTCTAATTTTTTTCTCTCCTGTCTAAATTTTTTCTCTCCCAGGCACCCCAGTAGAGTGCTTTTAATGAGGAGGTTTAGGTTGTTTCTCAATCTCAGTCTCACTCTCTCTCTCTCTCCCCCCCTGTAGAGATTGTCTCATAGGCAATTGTCAGATTGTTCCAGTATTATCCTTTGCCCATTGAATTGCTTTCTTTTTTCCTAAAGATTTTATTTATTTATTTGACAGAGAGATAGAGAGAGAGCACAGATAGTCAGAGTGGCAGGCAGAGGGAGAGGGAGAAGCAGGCTCTCCGCTGAGCAGTGAGCCCGATGCAGGGCTCGATCCCAAGGCCCTGGGACCATGACCTGAGCTAAAGGCAGACGCTTACCGACTGAGCCACTCAGGTGCCCCTATTGAATTGCTTTTCACCTTTCACTTGCTATACAATTCTGGGTTACAGGGTTTTGTTTTGTTTTTGTTTTTTTCCTTTTAGCACTTAAAAAATGTTGGACCACTTTTTAAAAAAATTGTGTTGAAAATCACATAACATGTGATTTACCCTCCTAACAAACGTTTAAGTATAGGGGTGCCTGTGTGGCTCAGTTAGGTAAGCTTCTGCCTTTGCCTCAGATCATGATCCCAGAGTCCTGAGATCAAGCCCTGAGTCAGGCTCCCTGCTCAGCGGGGAGCCTGCTTCTCCCTCTGCCTTTGCTGCTCCCCCTGCTTGGGCTCTCTGCCTCTCTCAAATAAATTAATAAAATCTTAAAAAAAAAACCTTTTAAGTATAAAGTATTATTTACCGTTACAGCAATGTTGTAGAGCAGATTTCTAGAACTTTTTCATCTTGCATAACTGCCACTTTATATCTTTGAACAGGAGCTCTCCATTTACTCCTCCCCCCAGCCCCTGGCAACCGCCATCCTATTTTGTGCTTTGATTAACTTGACTACTTTAGAAACCTCATATAAGTAAAATCATGCAGTATTTGTCCTTCTGTGATTTGATTACTTTACTCAGCATAATGTCTTCAAGTTTCATCCATGCCATAGCTATTACAGAATTTTGTTCTTTTTATGGCTGAATAATACTCCTTTGTGTGTATATACCACATTTTCTTTATTTATTTGTGATAGGTATTTGTTTTTTTCCACCTCTTGGCTATTATGAACAATGCTACAATGAACATGGGAGTACAGATATCTCTTTGAGATTCTGATTTAAATTCTTTTGGATAAATAACCTAGAAGCGGGACTGCTGGATCATATGGTAGTTTTGTTTTTGTTTTGTTTTGTTTTCGAGGAATCACCATACTGTTCTACATAGCAGCTGCACCATTTTACATTCTCAGCAACAGTATAAAAGAATTTTCAGTTTCTCAACATTCTCACCAATAATTATTATTTTTTTAATGTTTTTTTAAAAAATGGTCATCTTAATAGGTGGGAAGTGACCTCATTGTGATTTTTATTTATTTCCATTTCCCTGATGATTAGTGAGGTTGAGTGCCTTTCTCTCCTCTTTCTAATCCTTTTCCCGCTCTCTAATTTGGGAGAGGGCGAGATGCTGCTCTTTGCTCTTTTGCTTAGTACAGGGTAGGAATTATCAACAAGGTTCCATCCCCAGTGCCTGGTACGGAGGGAAAGGTGCACTGCACCTTTCATGATATTTACCTGCACTTGGGAGGGTATACTAAAAGAATTCTATTCTGCAGAGCCACCCTCTTCCCAGTCCTTTGAGTGGGGTTTTCTGTGGGGCTTTTGGGGAGTTTTTGTTTGTTTTGTTTTTGTCTGTGCCCATTGCATATATAGGAGACAAACCAAAAAAAACCAAACAAAACAGCATACACAGGTCATTTCTCAATTTCCGTGGTCCCTAGCTAGTCTGTCTGTCTTTTCCCCACCTTTCCGAGTCGTCTGATAATTGCCTTATATATTTTGTCCATGCAGTTTTCATTGTAATCAGCAAGAGAAATGGGGTTGAATATGCTTACTGCATCTTGCCCAGAACTGAGGTTTTTTTAGGATTTAAATGTTATTTATTTAGAGTTTTCTTCTGCCCCCAGCATTCTCTTAGGCTCCTCTTAATTTGATTTCTTCTTTTTACTGTATTTTCATATATCAGAGGCTAAAATTCATTATTCATATTTAATAGTGAGGCACTAAAAGTCTGGTTTACAGACCCTCATTCTTCTATGTAGGTCTTGAATGACCAGCAGTTTTTACAATAGGGCAACTCTGGCTACCTGTCTTTTTTTATTGGCTACCACTATTAAAGTATATAACTTCCAGACATGTTAAAAAAACATAACTCATACAAATAAGAATGAACAAGTATCAAAGATTTTATTTTCTCAGTAAAATGATATGACTAATTCAAAGGGAGTTGAGAAGCTAGCATATGCATATGCTAATATATATTTATCTTTAACCAGTTGCAGAAGAGGAAGTCAAAGTGACACTCCCTGGATGGTCTTGAAAGTGTACATTCATTCTGTGACCTGCCTATGGGGGCCATGTGGAAAGGAGCTGACATGGACCAATGGATGATGACTACAAGGAAAGGGGGACCTCAGTCATATAACCCCAAGGAACCAAATTCTGCCAACAAAAAGAATGAGCTTGGAAGAGGATTTTTCCCAAGGCGTCCTGATCAGAACATAATCTAACTGACAGCTTGATATCAGCCTTTGATACTCTTAGCAGAGAACCCCACCTTGCTTTGCAAGACTTCTGACATACAGAACTGTAAGCTAACAAGTAAGTGTTGTTTTAAGCTGCTAAGCTCCTGGTAATTTATTATGCAGCCAAAAAAAATTATACAATGACAAAAATGGGTGTATATAAATCGGTAAACATGTCAGTCAGTCTAAATAAACATCCATATAAAAATAACAATATCTATTTTGAGTGGTCTCCAAAAAAGACAAAAATAAAATTTTGAGCAAAATCATATAAATTGAAAGGGGTTGACCATAGTTAAAGTATTCTAAGATACTTATATTTGGGGGCAGGAATTTGTAGGTGTGGTGTCCCTCCTAAAGTTAGATTTAGGATCTGATCTCCCCTCCTTCCTGGACAAATACCCATTCAATCAGTTCCTTACATCCTATGCAAGTAGGTGGCCATATGTCAAGTTCTGACCAATATAATGTGAGTTGGAGTCATGCGTGCACCTTTCGCCTTACTTGCTTAAAAGAAAATCGCTTGTCCTAGACTTCTGGTTCCCCTTTTTGATGTTTGGAACATGGACAATATAGAGACCTAGCTTTGACCACACAAATGCAGACTGTAGGGCGTACTGGAACAGTAAAATGGAATCGTCTGTGTCCCTGAATGACTAAGAGCAGAGCCATACTGCTAACCTGACTATATCTTAGGACCATTACTTGAAGTAGAAATTCACATTATTTAACTCTGTATTTTAAGAGTTCTTTCTTAGAGTAACTTAACCTTAAGCTGACTAAATCAGTCCCTGAAACAAATGCAACAATCACAGAAACCTAAAATATGGGGCACTTGGCTTAGCAAAATTTAGGGCTTAGCACTGAGGAAGTGGATCTGGTGTTTGGGGTACAGAAGCAGTTGGCTTTTTCCAGCTTGTGAGGCTCAAATTTCTGGATTCTCTATCCTCTTCCTTCTCTGCTTGCAAACTGGCATATTTTTGCCTTAGCTCATCCTTCTCTTATAACACCTTGCTAAGAGCAGCATGAGCAGCCAACACATATTCCTTGCTGCTCTTACAATGAATTATAAGAAACAGCATGAGAAAAAACTACAACTGAAACATTTCCCTAAAGCTTCCTCAAAGAAAGAAATGCAGCCCTTTGACAAAGATCGGATTAAGCATGTTGCCTTCCAACCTAAACCTATGGTTGAGATAGCCTCACAGAATAAGTGGAAAGCTGTTTCTTCTCTTTTGTTTTCTGAAAGAGTTTATAAAGAATTAATATTATTTCTTTAATATTTGATAGATTTCACCAGTGAATTCATCTGGGCCTGAGCTTTTCTTTATAGGAAATTTTTAAATAATTAATTCAATCTCTTTCCCTATTCTATTCAGGTTTTTCTACCTTTTTTAAGTTAATTTTTATCATTTGTATCTTTTTAGGAATGTTTCCATTTCATAAAAGTTATCTAATTCATTCGTATAAAGTCATTTATGATGTTCCTTTATTTAATTTCTTTAATTTCTGCAGTATCAGAATTGATGTGCCCTCTTTTATTCCTAATTCTGATAATTTATGTCTTCTCTTTATTTTCTTGGTCAGTATACCTGTAAACACTGCTTTAGTTTCTTCCAGTAATTTTGGTATATTGTGTTTTTGTTTTCATTCCATTCATATTTTCTAATTTACCTTGTGATTTCTACTTTGACTTCTGGGTTATTATGAAATGTGCTTAACTTTCAAATATTTCAGGATTTCAAAGATTTCTTTCTTTGTTAATTTTAAATTGAATTCTTTTGTGGTTAGAGAGCATAACTTTGGGTGAAAAGATATATTTTTATAGTCTTTTACATTAGTGCACAAATTTACCATTTATAGTGCTCATCACTTCTTTCTATGGATTTTAGTTACTTTTCTTGAGCCTGGTGTTTTTGTTTTGTTTTGTTTTGTTTTTGGTAAGGCAAGTGTACTGGCAATGATTTCTCTCATTATTCGTTTATCTGGAAATGATTTTATTTGATCTGATTTGATTTGATTTGGTTTTTCCCTGCATCTGACTAGTTGATTTTCTTTTTTGACACAGTAGGGAATAGGTATCTGAGAAAGTACAGATTTGAACTCAGTGTACTGTCCATTTGGGGACTGTGGCCTCTCACAGTCCTCCTTCCATGACTGAAACATTCTTAGTTTGTTATTATTTTAGGGTCAGGCAGAGATTTTGACAAGTCTAACTTTGTTCTTGGACATCTGAGGTAATGTGGACTCTTATGAGAGCCTGTGAAACCAGACCACTTGTAAGAATTTGAGGTTGCCTGCAATAGGAATTGTCCTTAACATAGGCAATAAAAGGACATTTATGGTGATATATTTATTTGCTCACAGAATCAAAGTAAGAGTTAAGTATCTAGACTTCTAGAAGTACAGGAATTCACCTTTAGAGATACTAGAAATCAGATATCTTGGGCCATCTCTTAATATCCTTAGGATATCAATGGTCATACCATTGGATAACTCAGTTACAACCACCTTTGGCCTTTGCACCCCAAACCTAATGATTATACTTCCCAGGAAAGATTGGCTAATGGGTAACATGACCACCTTTGTGGTAAGAATCCTGTGATTGACAGTTCCACTAACCATATGAAGTAAATAATTTCGATAAATAAAAATTTTGCTATTACCAAAAGAGGGAGAAGGGACACTGGACAGACAACCAAGTTAGCTATCCTCTAACCTTACCATGTCAGGCTCTTCCTCATACCACAGGTGACCTGACCAAAAAGTTTGTTATTTTTGCGTGCCCAGAATTTATTTCCTTTTATGGTAGTAGTACACTATTATTCCTTAGATATCCATTTCTATATCCATTTTGTGTGACTGGAGATCCAGGCATGTGTATGTGACCCCAGCCAGGACAATTCAAAATGAGAAGTTTCAATTCTATTTTTCCTGGAACTGTTGTGAGAAAGGTATTCTTTTTCTTCTGGAGATTTACCTTCATTTATGAGGAATAGTTCTGTCAAATATAGAATTATTGTCTTATTTTTTCTTTCAGCACTTGGAATGTGTCATTCTACTGCCTTCTGATTTCCATTGTTTTTTTGGTTTTTTTTTTAAGATTTTTTATTTATTCATTTGAGAGAGAATGAGATAGAGAGAGAGCATGAGAGGGGGGAGGGTCAGAGGGAGAAGCAGACTCCCTGCCGAGCAGGGAGCCCCATGTGGGACTCGATCCCGGGACTCCAGGATCATGACCTGAGCCAAAGGCAGTCGCTTAACCAATTGAGCCACCCAGGCGCCCCTGATTTCCATTGTTTTTTGATGAAAAGTCAACTATTAATTTTATTGATGCTGCTTTATATATGAGTTGTTTTCTTCATGTTGATTTCAAGATTTCTCTTAACTTTTCAACATTTTTTTTTTAAAGATTTTATTTATTTATTTGACAGAGAGAGAGAGAGAACAAGTAGGCAGAGAGGCAGGCAGAGGGAGAGGGAGAAGCGGGCTCCCCGCCGAGCAGGGAGCCCGAAGCGGGGCTCGATCCCAGGACCCTGGGATCATGACCTGAGCCGAAGGCAGCTGCTTAACCAACTGAGCCACCCAGGCACCCCACCTTTCAACATTTTAACTATGAAATATCTACTTATGGAAATTTTTGTATTTATCTTACTTGGAGTTTATTGGGCTTTTTGGATCTATAGATTTTTTTTCTTCAAATTCAGGAATTTTTAGCCATTATTTCTTCTAATATTTTTCTGCTCTTTTGTCCTCTTACTTTTTTGGGGGGTACTCCCATTACATGTGTGCTGGTACAGTTGATGTTGTTCCACAGGTCTCTGAGGCTCCATTAATTTTTCTTCAATCCTTACTCTTTTTGTTCTCCAGATTGTATAATTTATAATTGCTCTATCATCACTTCTCTGATTCTTTCTTCTGCCATCTCAAACATGCTGGTAAACCTCTATAGTGAATTTTACTTTATTTATTATAATTTTCAACTCCAGATTTTCTATTTGTTTCTTCATCTTTTAATAATTTCTACATCCTTATTGAAAATCTCTATCTGTTGATTCTTTGTTGTCATACCTTAATTCTTTGTACATGGTTTCCTTTAGTTCTTTGAACATATTTGTAGTAGCTGCTTTAAAATCTTTGCTATATAACAACATCTGGAGCATCTGAAGACACTCAGACACAGTTTCTATTGACCTTTTTTTCTAAATATGGATCTCACTTTCCTGTTTCTTCACATATCCCATAATTTTTTGTTGGGAACTGGACATTTTAGATAGTATACTGTAGCATTTTGAATGCTTAATCTCTCCCTTCCCCCCACCCCTCAGTCCCACAAAGTTGTTGTGCTGGGTTTCTGTTTGTTCATTTGTTTAGTTACTTGCCTGGGCTTATTCTGTGAAATCTCCCCTGTGGAGTGTTACCACTCCACACTTGGCTTTCTAGGAGCTGCCTTTCATCTACATAGTTTAGTAGTTTGCCATTGATTGACAAAGATTGTGTTCAAATACCTTGAGCCAATAAAGCTCTGTGATCTACAGATAGATCTATATGTAGGCAGGATAGCACATTCAGGACATTTTCTTGTCTGGCTCAGGTTTTACTTTCAATGGGGTCCTTTTGAGTCTCCTGTCTTCCATATGAGTGAATTCTTAGGAGTATGTGAATAGCTTGGGACCATTCCTTATCCACCGTGTGTGTGTGTGTGTGTGTGTATACACACACATCCTCAGTCAGTAATATGCTTGCCCCAACCAGGACTGCAACCTTGGGGAAGTAGAGTCAAGCTATTGGCCCTCTCCAGCTGGCCAACCTTTGGGAAGTCACTTCCATCAGCCGTGCCACTTGGCATGGGTCTTATCTACCATTCCAAATCAAGTGAGCCCCTTTTGAAAGTAGCAGAGAAGCTGCCAATCCTCACAGCTTGCCCCACCTGGCAGAACCTCCACATAGACCAAGGCAGATATTGTCAGAGCAGCCTACACTATAGGAGCAGCAGAACTCCACACATTCCTACTGTTCTTACCTGATGTTCAGCAGTACTGCAAGCATTAAAATGCTTCTCAGACTGTTTATGGCTTTGTTTGATTTCCAGAGTGCTGAAATGGTTATTTTTGTGAATTTGCCCCGTGTATAGTTACTCTTTGGAAGAATGTTTGCCGAGCACATCACTATGCAATAGCCAGAAACTCTGCTCTCTGCTTGTATCTAGACCTTCTTTTCTCTTCATCTCTATTTTTCTTATCCTGTTGAATTTTTATTTCCCTCTCATTATTTTCTCTTTAGTGTGGGGAACCATGTAGAAATCAGTCCTAGTGGCTCAGTTTTATGAATTCATGGGGGCTAGTCAGCTTCAGCCCTTATTTTGGACCCCTTGTACTCAACCACTATTGGATTGCATATCTGCTTTTCTCAAGTTGACTCAGTGCTTTCCATTGAATACCTACTGTTTACTTTGGTTATCAGGGCCATCTGATGGTTTATTTTTTCCTCCATCTTTACTTTCATAGATGCCAAATTCTTACATGTCTTAAGGTCTGTCCTTGCCTGTTCAGTATTTGGGTTTTCTGGGAATACTTTGTCTCCCAGTTTTCTTATAAATGTCCATAGGATTTTTTTTTTTAATTTAGTTGCTCTTTGTTTTTATGTGAGGATTCAGAAATATTCACACTATGCCATCAGTTCCACTTTGCTGTCAATGTCCTAGAATACTGGGTCTTTTATGTTTTTAAGTTTTCTAGTTCTTTTTTCCTAAAAAGTATTTAATGTTTCTTGTTATTTTTTTCCTTGTTAGTTTTATTCCTAGATAAATTATAGTTTATATTGCAATTAAAGCAGAAAAACTATTTTTCTCATTACATTTTTTGATAGGAACTGTATTGACTTCTGCAGGTTGCTCTTGCATCTGGATTCCTTACTGACCTCTTTTTAGTTTATAATTTTTAAAAGTTTATTTTGGCTATTCTAGGAAGACTACTATCTATTTATGTAAATAATGATATTTTTCTTCCACCTTTTCTAATTTAAACTTCATGAATATCCTTCCATCAGTGCTTATAGAGCTAATTCTTTTTTTTGTTTACTATTTACATACTATTCTTTCTTTCATTCACTTTCTTTCATTACCCAATCTATTCTGTCACAAAACCTTAACTATAACTTTACAATTTCAAGAATCTGATCACTTCTCACAGTTGTCACTGATTTAACCTGTTCCAAGATGTCATCAACTGGAGGTGGGAGGAGGGCATGGATTATTGCAACAACATAACCAATCTCTGGGTTTCCATTCTTGTTGAAGAATTGATTCTCGGTGTATTAATACATTCAACTTAGCCAATGTGAGTATATGAAAATGTAAGTCAGATAATGTCAGTATTCTGCTCAAAATCCTCCCCTGGTTTTAATCTATACAGAATAAAAGTCAAAATTTTTACAGTGACTCATAAGGCCTTTTATGCTGTGCTCCTTTTTATCTCTTACCTTATCACTTAATACTATTCCCCAGCAGATCTATTTCGAAAGTACCCCTTCCTTCCTGTTAAGTACTAATATTCTCCTTATTTTGTGTCAAGAAATATCTTTTCTTTTAAAACATATTGTTTCTTGTTTATTTTGTTTATTGGTCCTTATTTCGAGAGCAACAAACACCTGTTTTTCAGACCTCTGCCCTAGATAATCACCTAATTTCCAGTTATATCATATGATTATAATCATTTTACCATGGGCTGTAGGGCACTTGTGCCCTACCAGGCCGTCTTGCAAAGGAAGGAATCAGCAAAGAAACAGCAGCAAAAGCAGCAGATACACAAGGAGCACGTTGAGGAGGAAGAGGGGGGGGTGGGGTGGGGAGGAGGACATTCTACTATAAACTTTTGAGTGTGTGTATATACCCTTCTGGGAGGGAGAAGCACCAAGATCTTTACTGGATAGTTTAGTGGGCTCAAGGCCAGTGCGGTTCGGTCAGTTGCTTAAGGCCTTAGGTCTACCACTGTGGGAGTAATCTCACCACCTTCTCCTCAGCCTCCTTCCACTCCATCTCTGCCACAGTCATGTTCCACTACTGCCACAGGACTTCTACTTATCCCAGATGCTGGTACCTACAGAGTCCTGCCACAACCTTTATATTTTGCCATTGTAGGGCAGACAAAGTTTTCCCAGCAGCATGTTCCCTGTTAGTCTCATGGTTTTCCCTTTTCTCTCTCCCTAAATTAGGAGAGAAGGCCCTGGGATTTAGAGTCTGCCTTTTTTATTCTCAAAAGGCAATGCTGTTTTCTTACGGAAATGAATGGCAAGCTTCCTTGAGGTGTCCTCCTTTAGTTTAGAACTCCATTTAAATATTTTCAGCATTTGTAGCATTTGGCATACTTTCCTTAGCTTTAGACACTAACTCAACTTTTCCTTATTTTTACATTTTTCCTTGGCCAATTTAGTTGGGATTGGGAAGAAGGGAGGCAGATACTGTTTCTAATCTGAATTTTTGTCCTTTCGCCTTTTCTTTATAATATTCAATATATTATACTGGTGCTCAATACATAAGTTTCTGTTATCATCCAGTGGAGGTGCAAATGAGCACTAAAAGTACCTAAAGATGGCCATTTAAACATTCTAATGTGTCTAATGAGAAAAACATAGCCCTAAATATATAATATTTTATGTTCTTATCACTTATTCACAAGATGAATGAGTGATTGGTCTGTGAAAAAATTGTGTCAGAGGAATGGAGAATATTCAAGAATTGCATTTATGAAGTTGATATTCCTTGACATCATTTCTGGAGCATAACTGAGTAATAGACTTTCCCTAAGTCTCCCTCAGATTCACAGTCAAATATCTAACTCAGAGATCCACAACTTCCTTCTCAAAGTGGATGATTCAGTGAGCAGTTGTACGTAAAAGCTAGTTGGAGTCAGAATTCTAGGGAATAGCCTTGGTATGATATATTATGAAGAGATCCTATCTTAGATAAGTAGATCTTCTGAGTAAGATCTTACTACAAAAAAATTCCAATAATTTAATATAAGATGTCAGATAACCAGAGCAGTGTACATTTTATCACGGGCGAGCAATGCACTTTATCAATAATCTTCAAATTGGGCTAGGTTACCTCTTAAGGATGTGAAAACTTTCTAGAGGATATAAGAATATGGATCACTTTAGAAGAATCAATTTCCAGATTCTCCACTTCCAACTCTTTCCAAAAATTCATCTGATTGAGAACTCACCTGAGTTCTTTTTTTTAAAGAGCATTTTTTTATGTTATGTTAATCACCATCCATTACATCATTAGTTTTTGATGTAGTGTTCAATGATTCATTGTTTGCGTATAACACCCAGTGCTCCATGCAGTACGTGCCCTAACAGTTCTTCCCTCACTTTACGCTATAAAGGCATACACATACACACACTGAGCTTCAAACAAAGGAGAGGCCTTAACATTCATGAGCAAGACTTTCATAGCAAGAATGTATTCCCTAAGAAACGTGCCCAGGATTCTCCTAAGACAAATCTTAAACCCAGCAGTTTCTGAAATAACATTCACTAAGTGGCTTCTATACTTTCATGTCTTATTTATGTAGTTCATTGACAGATATCCCAAAAATTGACAGGTAATTTGAAATTAAAACTAAATGGCACCTGCTCACACTGGCAGCCAAATTGGGGGGGGGGTTGGGCAGGGAGAAGAAAAAAGGAGAGGCCTTAGTTAATGATTAATCAAGTTACTACAACCCATTGGGAATTTCTCTGTCTTCTCTATTTATGTTATGGGTGAAAAGTAGGTTAGGAATGTAGTATTTTGGCGCATGCTGGGATATTCTGAATGCAGTATATATAGTAGAATGGGGTGGGTAGTGGGATTGATGATGATTTTCATTTAAGGACTGTGCGTTTTCCATGCTGCTAGCTTTTATCCATGAATATGTGCACATAAGGGGAGCACTTTAGAAGCAAAGTAAAGAAAGCATTAATAAGAACTATTGAATGCTAAAAACAGCCCTTTATACATTGAAGCTTTAAAAAATTATTTTTAGCTATACTTATCCCTAGGACATGCCATTAGCTGGGAAGAAAAGCTTCTTTGAAAAGCCAAAGAGGTAAAGTTTACTGGTGTTTTTTAAAATGTAACTGAAATTTTTTTTGGTGCTACCAAATTTTTCAAGACATATTAGGTAAAACTCACTGATAAGACTTTCACCTTTCTTTCAGATTTGGTGATATTAAACAAAGTATTTAAAATCCATTTTATTAAGTATATCTGATGAATCATTTATTCCAATTATAATCAATTCTCACTTAACTTCATCTTAGACATTTTTTAAAAAATTTTTTATTTTTTTAACTTAGAAATTTTTTAAAGTAATTTTCTACGTCCTTTAAAAAAATAAAAGGACAGCCCCTATACCAGTTACTTTACAGCAGTGTACACATTTTGTTTTCATTAAATGAAGAGGCAAACATTGTTCATGATTCATCTCATTAAGGTATTCAGTAAAGTTTTACTTGTTTTCTTTTTTTTTAAAGATTTTATTTATTTATTTGAGAGAGAGAATGAGAGACAGAGAACATGAGAGGGGGGAGGGTCAGAGGGAGAAGCAGACTCCCCGCCGAGCAGGGAGCCCGATGTGGGACTCGATCCCGGGACTCCAGGATCATGACCTGAGCCGAAGGCAGTCGCTTAACCAACTGAGCCACCCAGGCGCCCAAAGTTTTACTTGTTTAACAAATATCAGTGTTTAAAATATAGTTCTATTATTTGATCAGTTGTAGACTAATAATGATTCCAATGGTAACCTAATCCAAAGGAGAATATTTAATATTTATAGTCATACTATCATCAGAAATAAAAAATAAAATATAAAATCCTAGTTAATATACTGGGTTTTGTTGTAGATTCTTTCAACAAGTATTTATTGAGCTCCTCCTTTGGGCCAGATACTTTATTAGTTTCTTGAGATATGTCAGTGAATCAAAGAGATTACACACATACATCCCTACAACTGATCTCTTGGAACTTATATTCTGGGGTGTAAGTAAGCAAATTATACACTACATTAGAAGGTGAAAGTGCTTTGGGAAAATTAATAAGTCAGGCAGGAAAGTAGAGGTTAGGAAGTAGGGGTTTGTAATAGGAATTGTGTGAGGAAATTGTAATTTTAAAAAGGGAGATGGGGGTACACTGTGTTGAAAAGATGATATTTGAGCAAAATTCAAAGAAGGTAGAAGTTTGCCATGTAGATACCTGGGGTTCCAGGCAGAGAATTGCAGTGCAAAGACCCTAAGATGCTTAGTATTTTTTTTTTTGTCTTTATGTTTTTTTATTTTTTATTTTTTTATTTTTTAATTTTTTTTTTAATTTTTTTTATTCTTATGTTAATCCCCATACATTACACCATTAGTTTTAGATGAAGTGTTCCATGATTCATTGTTTGTGCATAACACCCAGTGCTCCATGCAGAATGTGCCCTCCTCAATACCCACCACCAGGCTAACCCATCCTCCCACCCCCCTCCCCTCTAGAACCCTGTTTGTTTTTCAGAGTCCATCGTCTCTCATGGTTCGTCTACCCCTCCGATTTCCCCCGCTTCATTCTTCCCCTCCCGCTACCTTCTTCTTCTTCTTTTTTTTTTCTTAACATATATTGCATTATTTGTTTCAGAGGTACAGATCTGAGATTCAACAGTCTTGCACAATTCACAGCGCTTACCAGAGCACATACACTCCCCAGTGTCTATCACCCAGTCACCCCATCCTTCCCACCCCACCCCCCACTCCAGCAACCCTCAGTTTGTTTCCTGCAATTAAGAATTCCTCATATCAGTGAGATCATATGATACATGTCTTTCTCTGTTTGACTTATTTCACTCAACATAATACCCTCCAGTTCCATCCACGTCGTTGCAAATGGCAAGATCTCATTCCTTTTGATGGCTGCCTAATATTCCATTGTATATATATACCACATCTTCTTTATCCATTCATCTGTCGATGGACATCTTGGCTCTTTCCACAGTTTGGCTATTGTGGACATTGCTGCTATAAAGATCGGGGTGCACGTACCCCTTCGGATCCCTACTTTTGTATCTTTGGGGTAAATACCCAGTAGTGCAATTGCTGAATCATATGGTAGCTCTATTTTCAACTTTTTGAGGAACCTCCATACAGTTTTCCAGAGTGGCTGCACCAGCTTGCATTCCCACCAACAGTGGAGGAGGGTTCCCCTTTCTCCGCATCCCCGCCAACATCTGTCATTTCCTGACTTGTTAATTTTAGCCATTCTGACAGGTGTGAGGTGGTATCTCATTGAGGTTTTGATTTGGATTTCCCTGATGCCGAGCGATATTGAGCACTTTTTCATGTGTCTGTTGGCCATTTGGATGTCTTCTTTGGAAAAATGTCTGTTCATGTCTTCTGCCCATTTCTTGATTGGATTCTTTGTTCTTTGGGTGTTGAGTTTGATGAGTTCTTTATAGATTTTGGATACTAGCCTTTTATCTGATATGTCATTTGCAAATATCTTCTCCCATTCTGTCGGTTGTCTTTTGGTTTTGTTGACTGTTTCCTTTGCTGTGCAAAAGCTTTTTATCTTGATGAAGTCCCAATAGTTCATTTTTGCCCTTGCTTCCCTTGCCTTTGGCAATGTTTCTAGGAAGAAGTTGCTTCGGCTGAGGTCAAAGAGGTTGCTGCCTGTGTTCTCCTTTAGGATTTTGATGGACTCCTGTCTCACATTGAGGTCTTTCAACCATTTGGAGTCTATTTTTGTGTGTGGTGTAAGGAAATGGTCCAGTTTCATTCTTCTGCATGTGGCTATCTAATTTTCCCAACACCATTTGTTGAAGAGACTGTCTTTGTTCCATTGGACATTCTTTCCTGCTTTGTCGAAGATGAGTTGACCATAGAGTTGAGGGTCCATTTCTGGGCTCTCTATTCTGTTCCATTGATCTATGTGTCTGTTTTTGTGCCAGTACCATGCTGTCTTGATGATGACAGCTTTGTAATAGAGCTGGAAGTCCGGAATTGTGATGCCGCCGGCTTTGCTTTTCTTTTTCAACCTTCCTCTGGCTATGCGGGGTCTTTTCTGGTTCCATACAAATTTTAGGATTATTTGTTCCATTTCTTTGAAAAAAGTGGATGGTATTTTGATGGGGATTGCATTGAATGTGTAGATTGCTCTAGGTAGCATTGACATCTTCACAATATTTGTTCTTCCAATCCATGAGCATGGAACGTTTTTCCATTTCTTTGTGTCTTCCTCAATATCTTTCATGAGTATTTTAGAGTTTTCTGAGTACAGATCCTTTGTCTCTTTGGATAGATGTATTCCTAGGTATCTTATGGTTTTGGGTGCAATTGTAAATGGGATCGACTCCTTAATTTCTCTTTCTTCTGTCTTGTTGTTGGTGTATAGGAATGCCACTGACTTCTGTGCATTGATTTTATATCCTGCCACTTTACTGAGTTCCTGTATGAGTTCTAGCAGTTTTGGGGTGGAGTCTTTTGGGTTTTCCACATAAAGTATCATATCATCTGCAAAGAGTGAGAGTTTGACTTCTTCTTTGCCGATTCGGATGCCTTTGATTTCTTTTTGTTGTCTGATTGCTGTGGCTAGGACTTCCAATACTATGTTGAATAGCAGTGGTGATAGTGGACATCCCTGCCGCGTTCCTGACCTTAGGGGGAAAGCTCTCAGTTTTTCCCCATTGAGAATGATATTCGCTGTAGGTTTTTCATAGATGGCTTTTATGATATTGAGGTATGTACCCTCTATCCCTATACTCTGAAGAGTTTTGATCAAGAAAGGATGCTGTACTTTGTCAAATGCTTTTTCTGCATCTATTGAGAGGATCATATGATTCTTGTTCTTTCTTTTGTTAATGTATTGTATCACATTGATTGATTTGCGGATGTTGAACCAACCTTGCAGCCCAGGGATAAATCCCATTGGTCATGGTGAATAATCCTTTTAATGTACTGTTGGATCCTATTGGCTAGTATTTTGGTGAGAATTTTTGCATCCATGTTCATCGGGGATATTGGTCTGTAATTCTCCTTTTTGATGGGGTCTTTGTCTGGTTTTGGGATCAAGGTAATGCTGGCCTCATAAAATGAGTTTGGAAGTTTTCCTCCCATTTCTATTTTTTGGAACAGTTTCAGAAGAATAGGTATTAATTCTTCTTGAAATGTTTGGTAGAATTCCCCTGGGAAGCCATCTGGCCCTGGGCTTTTGTTTTTTGGGAGATTTTTGATGACTGCTTCAATTTCCTTAGTGGTTATAGGTCTGTTCAGGTTTTCTATTTCATCCTGGTTCAGTTTTGGTAGTTGATACATCTCTAGGAATGCATCCATTTCTTCCAGGTTATCTAATTTGCTGGCATAGAGTTGCTCATAATATGTTCTTATAATTGTTTGTATTTCTTTGGTGTTGGTTGTGATCTCTCCTCTTTCATTCATGATTTTGTTGATTTGGGTCATTTCTCTTCTCTTTTTGATAAGTCTGGCCAGGGGTTTATCAATCTTGTTAATTCTTTCAAAGAACCAGCTCCTAGTTTCGTTGATCTGTTCTACTGTTCTTTTAGTTTCTATTTCATTGATTTCTGCTCTGATCTTTATTATTTCTCTTCTCCTGCTGGGTTTAGGCTTTATTTGCTGTTCTTTCTCCAGCTCCTTTAGGTGTAGGGTTAGGTTGTGTACTTGAGACCTTTCTTGCTTCTTGAGAAAGGCTTGTATTGCTATATACTTTCCTCTTAGGACTGCCTTTGCTGCATCCCAAAGATTTTGAACAGTTGTGTTTTCATTTTCATTGGTTTCCATGTATTTTTTTAATTCTTCTTTAATTTCCTGGTTGACCCATTCATTCTTCAGTAGGATGCTCTTTAGCCTCCATGTATTTGAGTTCTTTCCGACTTTCCTCTTGTGATTGAGTTCTAGTTTCAAAGCATTGTGGTCTAAAAATAGGCAGGGAATGATCCCAATCTTTTGGTACCGGTTGAGACCTGATTTATGACCTAGGATGTGATCTATTCTGCAGAATGTTCCATGGGAACTAGAGAAGAATGTGTATTCCGTTGCTTTGGGGTGGAATGTTCTGAATATGTCTGTGAAGTCCATTTGGTCCAGTGTGTCATTTAAAGTCTTTATTTCCTTGTTGATCTTTTGCTTAGACGATCTGTCCATTTCAGTGAGGGGGGTGTTAAAGTCCCCCACTATTATTGTATTGTTGTCAATGTGTTTCTTTGCTTTTGTTATTAATTGCCTTATATAATTGGCTGCTCCCATGTTAGGGGCATAGATATTTACAATTGTTAGATCTTCTTGTTGGATAGATCCTTTAAGTAGGATATAGTGTCCTTCCTCATCTCTTATTACAGTCTTTGGTTTAAAATCTAATTTGTCTGATATAAGGATTGCCACCCCAGCTTTCTTTTGGTGTCCATTAGCATGGTAAATGGTTTTCCACCCCCTCACTTTCAATCTGGGGGTGTCTTTGGGTCTAAAATGAGTCTCTTGCAGACAGCATATCGATGGGTCTTGTTTTTTAATCCAGTCTGATAGCCTATGTCTTTTGATTGGGGCATTTAGCCCATTTACATTCAGGGTAACTATTGAAAGATAGGAATTTAGTGCCATCGTATTGCCTGTAAGGTGACTGTTACCGTATATTGTCTGTGTTCCTTTCTGGTCTATGTTTCTTTTAGGCTCTCTCTTTGCTTAGAGGACCCCTTTCAAGATTTCCTGTAGGGCTGGTTTTGTGTTTGCAAATTCCTTTAGTTTTTGTTTGTCCTGGAAGCTTTTTATCTCTCCTTCAATTTTCAATGACAGCCTAGCTGGATCTAGTATTCTTGGCTGCATATTTTTCTCATTTAGTGCTCTGAATATATCCTGCCAGTCCTTTCTGGCCTGCCAGGTCTCTGTGGATAGGTCTGTTGCCAATCTAATGTTTCTACCCTTGTAGGTTACATATCTCTTCTCCCGAGCTGCTTTCAGGATTTTCTCTTTGTCTATGAGACTCGTAAGTTTTACTATTAGATGTCGGGGTGTTGACCTATTTTTATTGATTTTGAGAGGGGTTCTCTGTGCTTCCTGGATTTTCATGCCTGTTTCCTTTCCCAAATTAGGGAATTTCTTGGCTATAATTTGCTCCATTATACCTTCTGCCCCTCTCTCTCTTTCTTCTTCTTCTGGGATCCCAATTATTCTAATGTTGTTTCATCTTATGGTATCGCTTATCTCTCGAATTCTGCCCTCGTGATCCAGTAGTTGTTTATCTCTCTTTTTCTCAGCTTCTTTATTTTCCATCATTTCATCTTCTATATTACTGATTCTCTCTTCTGCCTCATTTATTCTAGCAGTTAGCGCCCCCATTTTTGATTGCACCTCATTAATAGCCTTTTTGATTTCTACTTGGTTGGATTTTAGTTCTTTTACTTCTCCAGAAAGGGTTTCTCTAATAACTTCCATATTTTTTTCAAGCCCAGCTAGTATCTTTAAAGTGATGATTCTGAACTCTAGATCTGACATCGTACTAATGTCCGTATTGAGTAGGTCCCTGGCAGTCGGTACTACCTCTTGTTCTTTTTGTTGAGGTGATTTTTTCCGTCTTGTCATTTTGTGCAGAGGAGAATAGATTAATGAGAGCACAAAATGCTAGCAGAGTAACAACGTCCCCAGAAAATATACTCTAAACAAATCAGAAAAGACCTGAAGCAGTGGGAAAAGAAAGGGAAAGAGAGAAAAAAGAAAAAGAAAAAAAAGAAAAAGATAAAGATAAAAACAAAAACAAACAAAACAAAACAACAACAACAACCAAAAAAAAAAAAACCAGAATGTGATCAAATATGATCAGGCTGGTATATAGATCAGTGCCACACACTAGATTTGGGGTGTATTTTGCTCTGTTAGAAGAAAGTGCCTCCCAAAATTTTAAAGAAAGAAAAACTTATATATGTACAAAAATAAGGGTTGATATGATGAAGGGATGGAATATGACTGTAAAGATGGAAATTATAAAAAATTTTATAAAAGGAATTGATAAGAAGTTGTTTGAAAAAAGAAAGAAGAGGATTTTTAAAAAAAAAAGGGGGAGAGGATGTGATCAGGCAGGGGAATAGAAAACACCATATACTAGAGATTTAGGGTATATTTTAATCTGTTAGAAGAAACTATCTCAAAATTTTAAAGAGAGAACAACTTATATATATAAGCCAAAAATACGGGTAACTACTATGAAGGGATAGAATATGACTCTACAAATGAAAAATAAAAATGTTTTTTTTTTAAAAAAGGGATTGATAAGATGTTGGTTGAAAAAGGGAAAAAGAAAAATTCAAAAAGAAAAAAAGACAGTTAAAAAAAAAATTAACTTTGAAAGACTAAAGAATCATGGTAAAAAAGCCATGAATTCTATGTGCAGTATTCCCCTAGCGCTGGAGTTCTGCGGGTCTCATTGATCGGTAAACTTGGTCTTGGCTGGCTGTTGTTGCTGATCTTCTGGGGGAGGGGCCTGTTGCCGTGGTTCCCAAATGTCTTTGCAGGAGGCGGAATTGCCCCGCCCTTGCCCCCTCTCGGCTAAGTAATCTGCTCGGGTTTGTTCTCCGGAGCTTTTGTTCCCTGCGAGCTTTCCGTACAGCTTTGGAGGCGGAGAGTGAAAATGGCGGCCTTCCAATCTCCGCCCCAGAGGAGCCAAGAACTCGGGGCCCCGCTCCTCAGTGAGCCCCCAGAGAAAAGCCGTCAGTCACTCCCGTCTCCCCGGTCTCTGGCCGCACTCCGTGCTCACCCGGCCTGTGACCGCGCGTTTCTGTCTCTGGCACCCGACCCCGGGTGGAGTCTCCAAGCCCAGCAGATCCCTGCGGCGCACTCCCGCGTGGCTCCTCCTGGGGGAGGAAGGTGTGTCTCCCCGGATCTGCCGCTTGTTGGGTCCCTGCTGGAGGAGCAGGGGCCCGACTGTGCCGCGGATCTCGGTTTATGGCAACCCCGAGCTGAGAGCCCGCGCCTGGGCTCTGCCTCTGCAGCCGGCTTCCCTGCTCTGTGACCTGGGAGCTCTGCCACACTCAGGCACCCCCGGTCTTTCTGTGACCCGTGGGTCCTGAGACCACACTGTCCCGGAGGGTTCCACCCCCCGCTTAGCCACCAGAGTGACGTCCCTCAGCGGAGCAGACTTTTAAAAGTTCCAATTTTGTGCTCCGCGGCTCTATCACTTTCCAGAAGCGGCCGACGGAGGCCCCTCCCCCGCCGTCTATCCTCCCGAATATCGCCTCGGATTCACTTCTCCGCACGTCCTACCTTCCAGAAAGTGGTCGCTTTTCTGATGAGAGAGTTGTTGCTCTTCTTTTCTTCGCTCTCCTGTTGAGTTTGTAGGTGTTCAGAATGGTTTGATCCCTATCCAGCTGAATTCCTGAGAGGAGACGAAATCCAGGTCTCCTACTCCTCCACCATCTTGCTCCCCTCCCTCGATGCTTAGTATTTTGAGGAATGGTTAGGAGGCACTGCAGATAGAGCAAATTGAGAAAACATAGTAAGAATAGTCAGAGAAATATAGGGATGGGGAAAGGCCAGATCATGCAGGGCCTTGTAGAACCTTTTAAAAGCACTTTGTGTTTTACTTTTAGTGAAATGGAGAGCCATTGGAGGATAATGAGCAGAGGTATAGCTTTATCATTCTTGACTTCTGTGTAGAGAATAGACTATAGGAGGTAAGAACTAATATACACTGAGTTGTTAGGAGCTCTTAGGATATGGTAGTGGCTCAGACTGGAGTGAAATAAGAGGAAATGTTGAGAAATTGTTGGATTTAGGATGTATTTTTTAAGGATATGTGGGAAAGAGAGGAGTCAGTCCAAGGTTTTGGTTCTGAGCAACAAGAAAAATGGAGTTGCCATCAAATGAGATGGGAAAGACTGCAGTGGAGCAGTTTTGGAGGGGAAGATCAGGGATTTAATTTATGATGACATTGAGATGTTTATAAATGTCCAAAGAGAGATATCAAGTAGACAGATAATCAGGTCTGGAATTTGGAAGAGAAGTGTAGGCTGGAGATTTTAATTTGGAAGCTCTTGTCAAAGAGATATTTAAAGCTATTAGACTGGAAGAGAGTATGCACAAAATAAAGAGGCAGGGAAGACAAACAGATCAAGGACTGAGTCCTGGGATATACCAACATTAAGAGGTTGGGAAGAAGAGAAAGACTCAGCAAAGGGACCTAAGAAGTAGTGACCAGTAAGGTCTTAGGATAACCAAGAGAAGAAATTAAGTGAGTAAAATGTTTCAAGGAGGAGAGAGTAACAACTTTTTGTTGCAAAACGGAGTAAAGAATAGAGATGGCAGCTGGTGGGGAAGTCAGGCCAAAGAAACATTCATCTGAAAGACGGGAGAAATAACATCATGTATATATGTTGGTAGGAGTGATCAAGTAAGGAAAATGACAAATTGATAATTTAGGAAAAACAAGGAAGTATTTTTGGATCTATATTCTTGAGTAAGTGAGATAGGATAGGATGCAGTATACAAGTAGTGAATTTTGCTTTATATCAGAGTATGAATAATTCATCTATGGTAACAGGCAGGAAAGGAGAAAATGTGGTACAGATAATAGTTGTGGAATTTCTTTTCTAATTGCTTAAATTTTCTTAAAGAAGTAGGAAGTAAGGTCATCTACTTTGAATAACAGTGAAGGGAGTTACTATGATTTAAGAAGAGATGATATATGAAAATCATTTAGGAAAGCAAAAAGGGAGTGGGTTAAGGATGTATACATGGTTGCTGAGCAATATTAATAGTAAGATTAGTCATGAATTTGAACTTTTTCAATATTTAGAGTCTTACAGTCATAAGAAAGAAAAATAAAACCTTAAATTTCAATTTATATACATGTTGTTGCAGATTCAGTCAACAAATATTTGAGGATTAGTCATGAATTTGAAGTCAGTGTGGTTGTCTAGAAAATATGGTGAGTGGTGTATCAGTCACCTGTTCCAATAGTTGAGCTGCATAACAAAAAAATCACAAAACCTCAGCAGCATATGAAAATACACATTTACTTTAGCTTATGGTTCTATGATTTGTCTTAATTGATTTGGGCTTAGTGGGTCAAATTCTACATTTATAGTCAACATTGAGTCGGCTAGGGGCTTAACTGATCTGCTAGGCTCACATGTCTGGGGCCTTGGCTTGGACAACTTTCCTGACCTTGCTGTTCTGTGTTTCTTTTGCCAGCAGGCTAGCTTGGGCCTGTTCTCATAGTGAAGGCACAGGAACCAAGAGCAGAAATGCACAAGCATCACATTTTCTGACATATCATGGGCCCGTGCAAGTCATATGGCCAAGTCCAGAGTCAGAGAGGAAGGAGACTACAAAATTATAGGAGAAAGGGTATAGACACAGGGAGGACATTATTTGGAACCATTAATATAATCAGTCTACCACAAGTGATCAGTAAAAAACTTCTGCAAATAGATTTACATTCAGATAAACATCTGAATAAATAAATATCTGAGAAGGAAGTATAAGGAAAATTTGAGACCAAAGATTAAAAGGAAATATTTAGAGAAGAGTTTGCTCATGTATTTTTTAAATGGGGGATGGTGTGTATCAGACCATTATGCTATTAAGATTCCTTTGGATATGTTTTAAAAACCAAAGTTATAGTTTTATTTCTAAATGTCAGTATTTACAATATGTGTGCATTCTTTATAATTATTTCAACTCCTGATGAGCACTTTTAGACACCAACTAAAAATATGTGAAGGGATATGCAGATGTAGATTTTCAAAATTCTTTTGGGGAATTACAGAATTTTGAAGACTATTGCTTTAAATCATACCTCTGCTTGTGGACCTAAATAGATGTGGACACAACAAAGGCAGTACGGTCTTTGCTCAAGCAAATTCAGTTTTCAAATCTGATAGTGTTTTCAGATTGCTTTGAGGACAACCCATAAATCTGTAAGATCATGTCACAGTCACTTCTTCAAATTTTATGGGCCAATTGTTATCATCTTGCACACAGCTCTCATCAAGTCATATTTTCTACGTATTTTCGTCATACAAACAATAAAAAGTCTTGGCCCACTATGCAGCATGTAAATGGCACTCACTGCTTTTTAAATTACATTTCCTCACTACAGGTGCGTTTGTCATTTATAGGGCTGCAGTTATTTAAGAGTGTGGCTGCCACTGGAACATCTAATCCAGATCTTGGGTGGGGCAGGAATGATCATCATCCTCATCTTCCAGGGAACCCTTTTCCCATGGATCATTCATTAGCATAACCTGGATTTTGTATAATATGGCAGATGGATTTTAAGAGCGCTGAAAGAGAAGATGCTGGTCCTTTTAATACCTCAGGAACTCCTAGAACATCACTTCTGTCACATTTATTGTGACTGGGACATTTTACATGACTTTACAGAGCAAATCACAAGGCTAGTGCAGATTCAAGGTGAGAAAAAATAGATTCCACTTCTTGATGCGAGGGGATATGTATGTGCAGGGACAGAGGGAATTTGGAGACAGTTGGACATTTGGATTTGTTCTTCAATTAATTTTCTATTCAGATCCATTTTTCATTTAAATTCTGGGTTGTCTTTTTCTAGCAAGTTTTAGCAGCTCCTGCTGTATCACAGAAGTCAGTCCATTATCTGCCAGTTGCAATGGAAATATTTTGTATTAAGTTTTTTATTTTAATTCTGGTATTGTTAACATACAGTGTTATGTTAGTTTCCCATGTACAATGTAATGATTCAGCAATTTTATACATTACACAGTGTTCATCATGTTAAGTGTGCTCTTTAATCCCCATCATCTATTTCACCCATCCACCCTCCCACCCCCTTCTGGTAACCATTAATTTGTTTTCTATGGTTAAGAGTCTGTCTGTCTCTCTCTTTTTTCCCCTTTTGCTTGTTTGTTTTGTTTCTTAAATTCCACATATGAGTGAAATCATATGGTATTTGTCTTTCTCTGACTTATTTTACTTAGCATTATATTCTTTAGCTCCATCCGTGTTGTTGCAAATTGCAAGATATCATTCTTTTTATGGCTGAATTATATTCCATTGTATATACCACCTCTTCTTTATCCATTCGTCTATCAATGGACACTGGGACTGCTCCCATCATTTGGCTATTAGAAATAATGCTGCAGTAAACATAGGGTTTCGTGTATCCCTTTGATTTAATGTTTTTGTATTTTGGGGGTAAAAATATCCAGTAGTGTGATTACTGGATCGTAGGTAGTTCTAACTTTTTGAGGAAATTCCTCAATGAAAATATTTTTTGCCTAAATGTGTAGAGTCTGTTGAATTTATTTATAATCTCTTATACCATATATGTTGTTTATTTTAACTTGGTCAAACATGTTTATGTGTAATTTTTAAACTTTTCTACTAATACTTTAATGTCATACTTTTTACTTTTAAGTATTTAATCAACCTGGAATTTAAGTTATGAGAACAAGGTCCAGATTTATTTTTTGCAGATGATTAGCCAATTGAGTCTGTATCATTTATTAGATATAGCATCCTTCCCTCACTGAATTGAGATACCACATTTGTCATTTATACTCAGATCTATTCTGTTTAACCTAAAGCAGGTTTTTAAACATTTTAGCCATCTTTACGTGTACAATTCAACAGCATTAATACATTCTCATTGTTATGCAACCATCACCACCATTCATTTCCAGAATCTTTTCATCGTCCCCAACTTAAACTCTGTACCCATTAAACAGTAACTCTCCACTCTCCCCATTCTATTTTCTGTATCTATGAATTTGACTACTCTAGGTACTTCATATCGGTGAAATTATACAGTATGTATCCTTTTGTGACTGGCTGATTTCACTTGTCATAATGCCTTCAGTGTTTATTAATGTTGTTGTAGTGTGTGTCAGAATTTCCTTCCTTTTTAAGGCTGAATAATTTTCCATTGTATGTATACCACATTTTATTTATCCATTCATCCATCAATGGACATTTGGGTCACATCCATTTTTGGCTATTATGAATAATACTTCTGTGAACATGAGTATATAAATATCTGTTTGAGTCCCTGCTTTCAATTCTTTGGGGTATATACCTAATAACTGAATTTCTATGCCAATACCATACTGATTTGTAAACACTTTATAGATTTTATTTCTATGTAAAAGAGATAGCTTTATCATTTACATTTCTTGATGTTTATACTATTACAGAAAGAAAAGCTATTGATTTTATATATTTTATTACATTTAATCACCTTAGTAGATTCTTATATTATTTCCAGTAGAATTTTCTTATAGTGTCTTGGAATTTCTAGATAGTGTATCATTTTCTGATATCTGATACTGATTGAAATCATTTTTGTATCTTATTTAAGATGATATTTACTATGGTTTTTAGAAAAGAATCTTCATCAATTTTAAGTCATCTTAGATTTTTATTAGTGTCTGCTGGGTTTTTATCAAATGCCTCTTAGCATCTACTGATATGGTCATATAGTTTTTCTCCTTTAATTGGTGATGTAGGAAGTATGTTAACAGATTTATTGATATAATATCATCCTTGTATTCTTGGAGTTAAAACTTACTTGATGATAGAATATTATTTTTTTGAAACAATGCCATATTGTATTTGCTAATATTTTACTTAAAATTTATTGTGGTAATTATTTTGCAATATATACATATATCAAATCATCATGTTATATACCCAAAATTAATGCAATGTTATATGTCAATTATATCTTAATAAAACTCGAAGAAAAAAAGAGATACTTTGATGGGACAGCTTGAGAAATACTATAGAGATTTATCATTCTGAAGAAAAATCTTTCTCTGTTTCTATTCCAATATTTTCTTTTTATTTTAAAATGTCAAACTTTTAAAATGAATTTTTTTCTTGTTATAAAGCAATCTCTTTAGTTTTAAGAGGATTGTCTTACCAGAAACCTAAGGAAAAAGAAAAGCTGCTTAGATTTCTTTTGGAGTATAAAGAGAGCGTCAAAAGATCATATTTACTATGCTGTAAGTAATGTCTAAAAATTTACCAGTCCATGTATAAATAGTTTGAAGTAAAGATATATTAGTTAGGTTATAACATTTTCTAACTTACAATTATGATTTTTACATGTTACCACCAATACTCCATTAAAGAGGAAACATAGGAATTTTTCCTTATAGTAATTTCCCCATACCTGTAAATCTATACTTTTGTCTTATAAAATTCAAGATGTCCTCCAGGGGGCACTAGATACAATAGTGAATGTATTTGATCTTACGCAAATACAAATGACCTGTGTGGGGAAGTAATGAGATGGGAGGGCAGCATCCTGACTACCATGGAGTTCCTACGGGAGCTTTTGTCACTGAGCAGCATCCTAGGAAATGTGGGCTTCCTAGGATTAGCTGGCTGATTTGCACTTGGAATCTTAAAAGTTTTTTGAGTGAGTAACCACGATAAGACTTACACAACTGGCATATATTCTTTTATCGGGATGGCTAGTTCTTTCCACTCCATATACAGGGACACACAAAAGTAAAGTCATGTTTATACTTTGTACAACTGTAGAGTGGGCACAATTCCTATGCAATGCTGAATTGTAGTAAGTATTTTTAGACTGCATGCCTGAAGGGAAAGCATGTTGAGGTATATTCAAACTTATGTCATTGAAGACTAGTGCACACATATTATTTGTTCAGGACCTAGTCTAGGCTTGAGGAGCTCCCCGTGGATACTTGAATTAACTCAAGTTGATTGTAGGGTCAACCATGAACTTCCAAAGCAACCTAAAGGGTTGTATATATTCTAAAATATCTCATTCTGATCCCACATTCACCTAATGATCCAGTCAGTCATTATTTCTAACCTGGACTACTAATGTGTCATACATACATATCTTTTGCCTTGCTGTAAAGGAAAATCCCTAAATATATTTATAATCACTTGAAATTACTAATGTCTGGAAGAATTACATTTATGTCTCCAAACCAGGGAATCAGCATTAGCAATTATTTAAAAATCCTTTTTGTATCTCTGTTTTTGAGCTGAACATCTTAGTTTGCATTGAATATAATCACCTTCCCCCAACTCTTATATTATTATTGTTATCTTTTCTTCTGTCTATACTTATTACTACTATGGAACACAAGGTTGAGATTGACTGGGGACTTTTTAAGTTTCTAAGTAAGATTTAGTAATCGGGGCGCCTGGGTGGCTCAGTCGTTAAGCGTCTGCCTTCGGCTCAGGTCATGATCCCAGGGTCCTGGGATCGAGCCCCACATTGGGCTCCCTGCTCCACGGAGAGCCTGCTTCTCCCTCTCCCACTCCCCCTGCTTGTGTTCCTCTCTCGCTGTGTCTCTCTCTGTCAAATAAATAAAATATTTAAAAAAAAAAGATTTAGTAATCTAAATAATTATTCTGATGCTATCAGAAAATACTTTTCCACAGGTGCAATCATTTATGTAGATTATAGATAAGATGAAAACTAGCCCAGATTGTTCCATGTCTGGGCACATAGGGGACTACTGAGCAAGGCAGAATAAAAGTCAGGCACCATTATTCTTTGAAACCATACAAATTCATTAAATTCCACCATCTGGGGGCGCCTGGGTGACTCAGTCAGTTAAGCATCTGCCTTTAGCTCAGGTCATGATCTCAGGGTCCTGGGATCGAAGCCCACATTAGGCCCCTTGCTCAGCAGGAAGCCTGCTTCTCCCCTGACTGCCGCTCCCCCTGCTTGTGCTTGCTCTCTCCTCTCTCTCTCTGTCAGATAAATAAATAAAACCTAAAAAAAATTCAGCCATCTGCTTATTGGTCTTCCAGCCTCCAAGTCATGCCTTCTCTGATTCATCTGCCAGATTACTGTTCTTAACATAATACTCTTATCACGTTAATTTTAACTGTCCTCCCTATCACATCTACCCTTTCCACACACACTCCAAAGATTCATTGTGTCCTCATTTCCTATATAATATGTAGGACAGACTTATAACTCTGCATTTGAAGTTCTCTGTAATAAAACCTCAACCCAATTTTTTTTTCTCATTCACTAAATATTTATTGAGTGCCTGTTATGTGTGTGTTTATTTTTTCTATAATTGATTTAAACTCTCTGCCCTTTTCCTCATTCTTTGACAATTTTTAAAGACTTTCCTCCTCCTTAACAATTAGATTTTCAGTACTGTCTATCTTAGCATTTCTTTTTTATTACTTCTGTAGTATTGTTTTCATTCTTAGTTCATATCTTTGTCTGTCACTCTCCATTTTAACCTCATTCCATTGAGCTATGACCTTTTTAAGTTTTCTTGCTCTACAGATTTCATGCTCTCTTTAATATGAGAGCTTTGTTGAAAATTTTCTTCTGTTTCCTGGAGGGATGTGTACTTTCAGAATGTATTCTTTATTTGTTCACTGCACGCTTGTTTTCTGTCTCCTTCTCTCCCTCCCTCCATTAGTTTTCATTTATACTGTAGTGTATTTCTAGAAGATATACTATCTCTTTTTAGCCCTCAATTCTCTCCCACTTTAAAAGATCATGTTTATATCATTCCCTTAGAGTTTTAGTTTGAAGGCAGGTTTTTTATGGCTGTGTCCTGTCACATTTTTAAAAATTATGTGAAATAAGAGGTTTTGGAAATAATCAAATGAATATTCATGTGTTCCTCACTTGTTTAAGATCAAAATATTTGCTTTTCTGCATGTGTGTTCAAAGTGGAGGTGTGGGTAGGCAGGGAATACTTAGCTGTGTCTGTAGGCAATTGTGATAGTTGGATTTACTCTTTACTATTTACTTTCTACTCCATTTTTGTAATTAAACAGTAATTCTATACCTGACTTCACTTTACCCAGACAAAAATCCTTTGGATTTTGTAATGTCTCATTCAGGGTAAATATTAAACTTTTGCTTTTAACCAGGACAGTCCTTTCTGGAGTCGAGCAAAACTTAGGGGTTCTGGTTAAGATGTTATTAATAGTTTTCCATCCTACCAGGTGAAAGGTACTTTTCAAAGGTATCCCCCTTAGTATTTCTTGTCTTCATCTCTTTATCTGGAAAATCACTATTTATTATCAGAAATAGTTAGCTCTGGATGATTATCGGCCGTTATTATATTTCTTGTCCTGGCATGTGTGCATTCAAGTGCACACGCACACATACACATCAAAAAATGACATAAAAACAAACAGAAAAACTCCACCAAAATGTCAAATCCTAACTCTTCCCTTATTTCTGTGTTATTTATCCATGATAGTGGGAAATGGCATCTATTGAAAAAGGAGCATTCTCCTATTTCCATGGGTTGTATAACAACCTTCTTGATGTACTTCCTTTCAAATTAGGAAGTCTTAGCGAGACTTTTCAGAGTTTACAAACTCATCATCTTACACCCCAAGTTCAGCAGTGAGATTTGTTGCCAACTGCTAATTATTAGAATCTTCTTCCTCTTTATCTGGATAATACTTTTCCATTTTATAGTATGGGATTTTGTATAATTCTTAGTCTGAGTGGTACTGGTATATATTTTTTTCTGATTTGGTTATTATTTTTGTTGTTTTAGTTTTGGTGTATTTTGCTTTTGCTATTGTTCATTTTACTATGTTTTTAAGGAAGGGAGGTTTTGTGATTCAAGTTTTCACTACCCTTTTCCCTAGCCACCATTTCTTTTCTCATGAAATCTCTCTTCTCAATTTATATTACTCTGTCAGTCCTCTCTCTCTCTTTCGTGCCTTCTTCCAACCTCCAAGATATCTCCTCCTTCTGCCTTTCCTGTTGAAGGAAGTGTTGAAGTTCCCTAAAATTTTATTCTTGACTCTCTTTTATCCACCCCAGTACATCAACTACACTCTACACACTAGTGCCTACCACATTTATAGCTCTTGCTCAATCTTACTAAACTTATATTTCTCATCTCCTATTGAGCATATAGCCCTGGTTGTTCTGGGCTCACTGCTTATTCAACATCTCAAAAATAGAATTTATCTTATATTTGAAACCTGATTTTTCCCCTTGTATTTTTTTTTTTTTAAGATTTTTTTTTTTTATTCATGAGAGACAGAGCGAGAGAGAAAGGCAGAGGGAGAAGCAGGCTCCCAAGGAGCAGGGAGCCCGATGCGGGACTCGATCCCAGGACCCTGAGATCATGACCTGAGCCGAAGGCAGACGCTTAACCATCTGAGCCACCCAGGCGCCCTCCCCATGTATTTTTAATCTTCACATTGAGCATCACTATCCAGTTGCCCATGGTGGAGGCATATTCTTTTTAGACACCTCTTTCCATTTTAGCTCTCACATCCAATTGATTATTAAGATCTGTTAGTTTTATCTCCCAAATATCCATTCAGGATAATAACCTCATACTTCATTTCCCTGATCCTAGTCTCATCTCTTTTTCATTAATGCTTTATGTTAATACGAGAGTGATTCTTTCTAAAAGTAGTTGAACTACTTGCAAATTTGAATTCCTTCAGTCACACATTATTTAGTACAGGATAAGGTTCAAAATCTTTAGCAGGGCACACAGATACTTCAGAATCTAGCCCCTGGTTGCCTTCAGATCCTTATCTCCTCTTCCTACTTTCCATACCATATGTCCACAATAGATAATTATTTTTATATAGTTTTAAAACACTTGTATGTAGTAAATTGCATTCACTATTTTTGGTGTAGATTTCTATAAATTTTGACAAATGTATATAGTTACTTACCCACAACATTAATAGAGATACAGAAAAGGTTCATTACCACCACAAATTACGTCATACTGTCCCTTTGTAGTCAATCCCTATCCCTGTACCTATTACTAACCCCTGGTGACCTCTGATCTGTGTTCAGTTCCCTATAGCTTTACCTTTTCCAGAATGTCCTGTAAATGGAGTCATATAACATACAGCTTTTTGAGTTTGCTTTCTTTAACTTAGCATAATATATTTAAAATTCATTCATATTGTTGTGTATATCACTAGTTCTGAACCATTTATGTTTACCCGAGGCAAGACCATCTCCGTCTCTACCCTCTCACGTCTTCATGACTGAGCATTCTTTATTTCTGGAATGCCTTGTTAGCCTGTTGAACATCTACATATTTTTTAAACTTTAACTCATGTTTAACTCCTTTGTCAACATAAGATGACTATTCTAGACAGAGTTAGGCATCATCTTTTCTATATTACTTACTACTTTGCATTACAATCAGCAAACTGTGGCCTGTGAAGTATGTCCAACAGGCCAAATCCTGAATTCCTACCCTCTTGTTTTTGTATATACCCTGATCCTAAGAATGGCTTTACATTATTGTTTTAGAAAAATTTATTGTCTTTTTAAATTGGCTTTACCTTTTTAAAGAGTTGTTAGAAAGAAAAAAGAGAGAAATAATATGTGGCAGAGATGATGTGTAGCCTACAAAACCTAAAATATCTCTCTACTAAGTTGCTCTTACAGAAAAAGTTTGTCATCTCCTCTATTTGGCTGTGAAATCTTTGCATCCCCAGTGAAATCTTTGCATCTATATCAGTTAGAGTTCCATCCCTCTTTGCATCCCCGGTGAAATCTTTGCATCCCCATGTGAAATCTTTGCATCTATATCAGTTAGAGTTCAGTTAGGAAAACAGAAACTAAGGTATTTCAGTACAGAAGGTTTTAATATAGAGAATGGGTAGAAGAGTGAGAGGAAAGTAAAGAGAAGACCATGTTAACCAGAGACCAGAGCCCATACTCCTAATGGCCTTATAAGACCTAGGAGGCTTTGAAACAAGCAAGAATGGGTTTTGTCTAACTTCTGCCTTCTAACCTTTGAATGCCTCCAAATGGAAGAATCTAACCAGAATCCTTATGGCAATGAACTTTGGAAAATATTATTTTCAAGCTACTGGTTTTCAAGCTCCTAGCTACTATTCTCAGTGGTTCAAGGTTGAACACAGGAGTGTGAATGTGTAGGAACTACGTGTCGATGAAAAATATGTGGCAAATATCTGGCATGCTGTCTTGTATAAAGCATTTTATGAAAGTTTGTTGAATTACCCAGTAGTGGAATTACTGGATCATAAGATAGTTCTATTTTTAATTTTTTGAAGAACCTCTATGCTGTCTTCCACAGTGGCTGCATTACTTTGCATTCCCACCAACAATGCACTAGGGTTCCTTCTCCTCCTCCTCCTCACCACCACTTGTTGTTTCTTGTGTTTTTGATTTTAGCCACTCTGACAGGTAAAAAGTGATATCTCACTGTGGTCTTAATTTAGAAGTGAAATAAGTCAGTCAGAGAAAGAAAAATACTGTATGATTTCACTCATCTGTGGAAGGTAAGAAACAAACCAAGCAAACAAACAGAGGAAAAAAAGACAAACCAAAAACCAGACTCAAATACCGAGAATAAATTGGTGGTGGGGAGGGGATGTGTGAAATAGACAAAGGGAATTCAGAGTACACTTATCTTGATGAGCACTGAGAAATACATAGAATTTTTGAATCATATTACACTCTGAAACTAATACAACACTGTATGTTAATTGTACTTGAATTTTTTAAAAAAATTTATTGAATTAAATTGAATGAAGATTATGATCATTTAGTGTGCTAGGCACTTCATAGAATGCCTAGATTAATAAAGCCATTTCTTGCCTTTAAGCAGTTTTATAATCTACTGCTTGTAAACCAGTTTGGTAAGAGAAACTACACTGTAAACAACCAACCAGCTATGCCTTGAGGTATAATATAAATAGCTGGTGAATAGAGATTACAGGGAAAGTGCTAAAAGAAGGCAAAGGAAACAATAAATTCAGCTTGGAGGATGGAAAGGGAATGGCTTCTTGGTGGAAATGGTATATAACCTAGGAATTAAAAAGGCTTTTGAAACTGAGAGGAGATTGGAGAAAATTCACTTGAAAAAAGAAAACAGGAACCATGGTACCAAGATGCAAAAGTAAATGGCATTTGGGGGGGAGTTAGTACAGTGTAGCTCTAACTTAATGAATTTTTTTGTATTAAAGGACTTAAGATTTGGAAAATATAATAAATTTTATTATTCCATAAGCACACTAATTTTCTTAAGTCATTTCTTTATACATACCTCAATTATGGACTTCAATGTAACCCCAGGTCCAAAATTCCATGATTAGAATTTAAGAACAACTTTATTGCATGTACTAAAATACAAGTACTTAAATCGGCCTTTGGAAATATTGTGTACCTTAGCATTAACTTTATACTCAACACCATTTGTTAAAAGAGTAATATTTCTTGCTCCCTCACCCCTGCCCTCACCCCACATGTCGCACTATGTTCCAAATCCAAGCCTGGGACATGCATGCACAATGCTCTACTCTTAATAGAGCCAATGGGAATCATGTGGTGGCTATATGTACTAGAGATCAAACTTGACTTAAGGTTTCAACTAACTAATTTATCAGGTTTCACATACTTTATACCAGTCACATTTTACATAGAGGGAGGAGTACATATAAACATGGTAACTTACTAAATTTTTGGTTTCCATGTAAGCAGGAGGAAGTAGATTAAAATGAAGATTTAAAACATCTTTATTTTTAAATTAAGTGATGTACATCAGTCTGCCACAATTAGCACCCAAAATTCAGTGTGACCTTTCGGGCAGCTGGTGATGCTCTAATATTTCTGAGTAGTTCATAAAAGGTGAAAGGGCATATCTCCTTTCAATGTGCATGTGGAACTTCATATGAAGTATTCATAGGAGTACATACTTGTGGATAATCCTGGAATGCATATCTATATTTATAATTAGGAATAGTTATGTGAATTTGATATAAATACCTGTCCTCAGTGGTGTTTGATTATCAATTTCCCCTGTACATTTTGCAAGAACTATAATCATATGGCAGCCTACTATTAGGTTTTACAACAGGTAATAAAAATGGTTAGAATTTCTTTAAATTCCTTCTTGCATAACAGTATTTGTTCAGAATCTATAAATTTAAATGTGAGGATACTTTTTTATTTGTTTTTATTTTGCAAAGTGATAGTAAATGATCAGACCAGTCATTGTAGGACTTTAAAATGTAATTTTGTGTATGAAATTCAATTCTTAACTGCCTGCTTTTTTTTTTTTTTTAAAGATTATTTATTTATTTATTTATTTGACAGAGAGAGACATAGCGAGAGTAGGAACACAAGCAGGGGGAGTGGGAGAGGGAGAAGCAGGCTTCCCGCGGAGCAGGGAGCCTGATGTGGGACTCGATCCCAGGACCCTGGGATCATGACCTGAGCCGAAGGCAGGCGCTTAACGACTGAGCCACCCAGGTGCCCAACTGCCTGCTTTTTGTACCCCAGAAGAAATCTCAAGAACAGAGGGTGTTTCTTCTATTATAACCTGTTGCTGTCTGCACAAATTTCCCTTATTCTCTGGTTTGTTTTAATTTCCCTTTCTTTGCTTAGCTTTCTGATTATCCTCATTCCCTGCCATATGCCGCAGGTATGTATCAGTGGGGAGAAGTGAAAATAAACATAAAAACATGTTTGTATAAAGGGTTTTTTAGGTAGTTTTTATTTTCTCCTTTATATTTTTCTTTATTGTTTGAGGTTTATAAGCATTAGAAAAAATGAAAAAAAAATATTATTCTAGTCATAAAAAGCTAGTATTAACATGCTAGGAAATTTAAGAACTTCATCAGGAGGATTCTTGCTATACAGACTTTAGAGACAAGCCAAGTTTCCTGTGATTGCATTAATTTCCAAATGAATTGATTTGACTTGTTCATGATGTTGCTCTTCCTAAGAGATGTTTATGGAACAATTTACTGAATATTAGGAAGGTCTTTGCATTTGCATGTCAGACAAAATGATAACTCTTTTCTTTACTAGGTCATCACTCTGAAGGCAGGAACCATACCTGTTCCTCTTGGTATGGAAAATAGTCCTATCCCCTCTTTTATCATATCAGACATCTGTTGAATTATTTAACATACGGCATACTTAAAAATCAGTTTAAAAAATGCTCCCATACAGAAGACATGAACAGACATTTTTCCAAAGAAGACATCCAAATGGCTAACAGACACATGAAAAAGTGCTCAACATTGCTCGGCATCAGGGAAATCCAAATCAAAACCTCAATGAGATACCACCTCACACCAGTCAGAATGGCTAAAATTAACAAGGCAAGAAACAACAGATGTTGGCAAGGATGCGGAGAAAGGGGAACCCTCCTACACTGTTGATGGGAATGCAAGCTGGTGCAGCCACTCTGGAAAACAGTATGGAGGTTCCTCAAAAAGTTGAAAATAGAGCTACCCTACGACCCAGCAATTGCACTACTGGGTATTTCCCCCAAAGATACAAATGTAGTGATCCGAAGGGCTACATGCACCCCAATGTTTATAGCAGCAATGTCCACAATAGCCAAACTATGGAAAGAGCCAAGATGTCTATCAACAGATGAGTGGATAAAGAAGATGTGATACACACACACACACACACACACACACAAACATACACACACACACTGGAATATTATGCAACCATCAAAAAAACCCAGAATCTTGCCATTTGCAATGACGCAGATGGAACTAGAGGGTATTATGCTAAGGGAAATAAGTCAATCAGAGAAAGACATGTATCATATGATCTCACTGATATGAGGAATTCTTAATCTCAGGAAACAAACTGAGGGTTGCTGGTGGTGGGGGGTGGGAGGGATGGGGTGGCTGGGTGATGGACATTGGGGAGAGTATGTGCTATGGTGAGTGCTGTGAATTGTGCAAGACTGTTGAATCACAGACCTGTACCTCTGAAACAAATACTACATTATATGTTTAAAAAAAAAAAAAAAGAAGATAGCAGGAAGGGAAGAATGAAGGAGGGGAAATTGGAGGGGGAGATGAACCATGAGAGACTATGGACTCTGAGAAACAGACTGAGGATTCTAGAGAGGAGGGGGTGGGGGATGGGTTAGCCCAGTGATGGGTATTAAGGAGGGCATGTATTGAATGGAGCACTGGGTGTTATATGCAAACAATGAATCATGGAATACTACATCAAAAACTAATGATGTAATGTATGGTGACTAACATACCATAATAAAATAAAAAAAAAAAGAAATGCTCCCATAGGAAAATCAGCAAAATATGTGAAGTACATTTTTATGTAAATATAAAGTAATGCAGTCCATTATTTCACAAAGAAAAACACAAGTGGCCAATAATCATGAAAGATGTTTTACTTCATTAAGAATCAAGCAATACAAATGGAAATAGCATATATCTTTTTTTTCCATTCAAGAGTCAGAATATTTGCTTATCCTCAGGACTGGCAAGGGGTTAGAGAAAAATGTGCACTTTCATGCCCTCTTGATAAAAAGTGAAAGTTGTTTCAATTTATTCTGGAATCCAGTTTGGAAATATGCATCAAATGTAAAATGTATGGAGTTTTTGACCCATACATTCTATCTCTAAGAATTTATCTTTTTTTATTTTTTATTTTTTTAAAGATTTTATTTATTTATTTGAGAGAGAGCACAAGAGGGGGAGCTGTAGGCAGAGGGAGAGAGATAAACTGGCTCCCCGCTGAGCAGGGAGCCCAATGTGGGGCTCGATTCCAGGACCCTGGGATCATGACCTGAGCTGAAGACAGACGCTTAACCAGCTGAGCCACCCAGTTCCCTCTCTTTTTTTTTTTTAAGATTTTATTTATTTATTTGAGAGAGAGAGAGCAAGAGATAGAGCACGAGCAGGGTAAGGGGCAGAGGGAGAGGGAGAAGCAGGCTTCCCGCTGAGCAGGGAGCCCTATGTGGGGCTCCATCTCAGGACCCCAGGATCATGACGTGAGCCAAAGGCAGACGCTTAACCTAAAGGGTAAGAATTTATCTTAAGGATATGATCAAGTGTGGTAAAATGTCTGTGTAAGGATGTTTGTAGCAACATTGATTATAATATAGAAGAATTAGAACTATAATATCCATCCATGGAAATTTATTAAATAAACCATGGCTCCTTTATATGATGGAACCCCATGCGTCCATTAAAATGATGATCTGTATTTATTGATCTGTAGAAATCTTAATGACATACTGTTGAGTGAAAAACCAGGTTATGATACAGCGTGTGTGGTACGATTCTGCCTATCAAGGTTGGAAAACTTTTGCTATAAAAGACCAGGTAGTAAATATTTTAAGTTTTGTGGGTCATACAGTCTCTGTCATACTATTCAATTCTCCTGTTGTACAAAAGTAACCATGGACAATGTGTAAACAAGTGAGCACGGTTATGGTTCCAATAAATCTTTATTTACAGAACAGGCAGCCATCTTGTAGCTTGCTGACCATCCTATATATGTAGGGGTGTGTGTGTGTTTGTGTGTGTGGAAAGAATATAAATTTCTAGAGGAATGTTCACATGAATATTAACAGTATGGCTGTGTAGGGGGGAGCTCTAGATGATTTTTACTTGCTAGTTTGTATTTTCTGTATTGTTTGATTTTCATAGGGATTAGAAAAAGTCATAAAGGGGTGCCTGGGTGGCCCAGTCGTTAAGCGTCTGCCTTCGGCTCAGGTCGTGGTCCCAGGGTCCTGGGATCGAGCCCCACATCGGGCTCCCTGCTCTGCGGGAAGCCTGCTTCTCCCTCTCTCTCTCCCCCTGCTTGTGTTCCCTCTCTCGCTGTGTCTCTCTCTGTCAAGTAAATAAATAAAATCTTAAAAAGAAAAAGCCATAAAAATTATTTATTATTTCGGGCGCCTGGGTGGCTCAGTTGGTTAAGCGACTGCCTTCGGCTCAGGTCATGAGTCCCGGGATCGAGTCCCACATCGGGCTACCTGCTCAGCAGGGAGTCTGCTTCTCCCTCTCCCGCTCCCCCCTCTTGTGCTCTTTCTCTCTCTCACTCTCTCTCTCAAATAAATAAATAAATTCTTTAAAAAAAAATTATTTATTATTTCATGAAAGGAAAGACTCTGTTTACCCTGAAGAAAAATAGGTTAATAGTATAAGATGCCTGGGAGTTCTATTTTTAAGATCTTCCATGTTACATATGTAAATATGAAATACAGTAATATTTTAATTTTATTTGGTACAAAATCACCTCATGCCTGCATTATTGTACTTGCTTCTTTAATAATATCCTTGCCCCTGGTTTTTAATAGCCCTTCCTCTTCTTGGTACAGACACACAGCCAGATTTATCTAAGTGTATTTTTTTTAATCTAGAATTCTATTATCTATGTCTTCTAGAATTTATCAGAAGTAATCCAATTTTGTAATAAAAATAAACACACACACACACACTACTTTCTTGGCTCTCCTATTTCTTGGGGACTCTTAATATAGGAGTCCCCAAGTTTCAGACCTTGTTCTCATCTTTTGCTACATTGTTTCCTTTGGCATTCTTATGGGTTCAGATACCACCTCTAATGTGAAGACTCATCTGGACATTCATGAAAGTAAGTGACAGTTCACCAGTTCTGTTTTGAGAATTTATTCAAACCCACACCTATTTACAATAACCAGTTACCCATAATTACTTTCAGCTCCTCATGTAGGCTTTAGCTTTCCATCAAGCTTCTACTATAGAAGTGCCAAATTTAGATTTACTACCTCAGTTTTAACATCTGGCTCACCACAATATACCGAGATTATGAACTAGATTTCCAATATCAGCCTTGGAAGAGGCACTTTGGTGCCTTCTGGTATGTATTCGGAGACAGAGAGGAATACAAGCAGAGAAACCAATTAGTCTCACCCGTAGTTGTCTAGGCACGATATAATGGTGGCTTTTCCTAGCTGGATTGCTGTGGAAATGAAAAGAAGTAATGGCTTCTGGGATTTTAAGAACATTAAGAAGATTTAGTGATGGACTAGATTTGGAAAGGTGAAAGAGAGGATCCACCAAAGATAACTCAGTTTTCTGGCATGTACAAATGGGGGATACTGGCTTTTTTTCTCCATGACATAGAAGGCTATCATCATCTGCTGGGACAGAAGAGTGAGGGGTCTGAAGTTTAAAGATTTTGCTAGGGTGTATCAGGCAGGAGGAGCAATATTAGTGAAGGCTTGAAGGTGTGGAAATAGTGTTTTCTGGAAATTGTGTATACTCGAGTAGTTAATAGAATGAGGTGTGGAGTAGGGAGGGTCAGTATAGAGAAGTAAGTCTGTGAAAGTAAGCTAACTGCTGATTGTGTAAGTTCTTAAATTCCACCCTATGGGGCGCCTGGGTGGCTCAGTTAAGCTTCTGCCTTCAGCTCAGGTCATGATCCCAGTGTCCTGGGATCAAGCCCCTATCGGGCTTCCTGCTCAGCGGGGAGCCTGCTTCTCCCTCTTCCTCTGCCTGCCGCTCTGCCTATTTGTGCTCTCTATTTCTCTGTCAAATAAATAAATAAAATCTTTTTTAAAAAATTCCATGCTAATTAATTTTTTACCTTATCCTTATAAGTCAGCTGTCCTCAGACATTTAGATCCACAGACTGCTAAAATCTCATATCTAATTTATGAGACCAACATAGAATTGCCTGCTTTTGTTTTGCACAGTAAAACATTAAAGCCATAATAAAACCCATTTTTTCCTTTATGTTCTATGGTTTATAGTTTTGTGTTAAGGAGGTTTTAAAACTGAACACTAGGTACTTTCTCACATTTCAGGAATAGTTCTAGAATTGACCTAACTCTAAATTACATTATAAAGGAAGCTAAAGAGCATATAAATCATGCCAAAAATACTTAGGATGGGGAGGACTGAATGCCTCAGGGAATCGGTAATTTGATCCAAAGCCTGTCACCTGTTGAAATTTATCCTGGGTCAGTAGTGACTGAAAAACCATCACGACCTGACAGGTGTTCAGGATCGTGTGTGAAATGAAGTGGCAGACTCAGTATAGTTCCTATTGGACACGTGTGTGCATTCCTGAAACCACTGCAACATTAATTGATAACTATGCTGGCAATCTTGACTGAGGTGCCAAGGACTAACTGACCTGAACTCCCTTCACCCCTACTAATGGGCCTTTTTAAATAGGCCCAAGTCTGCTTGTATAGTAGAAAAGTGTGTTTGGGCCTGCTCTTTGACTAGATTACTTTACTCCTAAAATTGACCATCTATCTTTTTCCAAGTGGATTCCTTTATTATTACATCTGGGTTTTTTTTTTTTCCTGGTGAAATGTTTTGTCTATCTTTTGAGTCATCAAATAATAGAAAGCATTAAATTGCTACTACTTATCATCCACAAGGATTCCTCTAATTTATTCTCTCCTTGGAATTTAATTTAGAAGCATCCATATGCTCTTAAATGTGTAAGAATTTGCATCACTAAAAACTAAATACTACCAAAAAGATTGTCTTTCAATATAGTTAACAGGTCATTAAAAAATCATTGCTATAGGGGCACCTGGGTGGCTCAGTCAGTTAAGCATCTGACTCTTGGTTTCGGTTCAGGTCACGATCTCAGAGTTGTGAGACTGAGCCCTGAGTCTGGCTCCATGCTCAGCTCAGAGTCTGCTTGAGATTCTTTCCCCCTCCCTCTCCCTCCCCCTCTGCCCCTCCCCCGCTCACACGTGGGCACTTTCTCTCTCTCTCAAATAAATAAATAAATAATCATTGCTTTATATACTAGAGAGTCATAAATAAAAGAAGCCCATCCAACCCTCCCTAATCGGTAGTGGGTGAAGGAGAGGAGAAAGAAAAGTGTTGATCTTCACTAGTATCATACAGTAAGAACAACTTCTTTTTCCTCCATAAAGGATCATGACGGTATGCGCGTCTGTACATGTGAGTTTAGCCTGAACCACGCCAGCGGCAAGATTTTAGCCAGGTAGAACAAAGAAGCAGATTTGTAACAAAAATCTAATAATTTTGTTAATTGCAAGCTTTTACTCTCTAGCGCGAACATGATTGTGTGGTTTCATAGTGCTCCTTGGTTAATGGTTATGTGGAGTCCTCAATTTAACTAGCAAATTATTCTCTCCTTCTACAACTCCTTCCAGATTGCTAAGAAAAGGCTAAACAGAGTGAATATTTTTTTTTTAAAAAGAAATTTTTTTTTTTAAGATTTTATTTATTTGCGAGAGAGAGAATGAGAGACAGCGTGAGAGGGAGGAGGGTCAGAGGGAGAAGCAGACTCCCTGCCGAGCAGGGAGCCGGATGTGGGACTCGATCCCGGGACTCCAGGATCATGACCCAAGCCGAAGGCAGTCGCTTAACCAACTGAGCCACCCAGGCGCCCTAAACAGAGTGAATCTTAAATGTGTGTGTTGATAGGCAAAAATAATGCAGCATGAAATTTAAATTGGCTTTCCAGTAGAGGCAATAAATAAACTATAGTCCAGAGTCTGGCCTCAAGGTTAACTGCATACCTTTGCAGACCAGCTGACCAGAGTTATGGACATAACTTGTGGCCATGGGACAAAACCGGTTTATCTATTTGTGGAATAAATTCCTGAATTTATCAGCCTTATGCATTTATAAACTGCACAGTTCATAGACTTGACAGTGACAGATTGAGCTGATTATAGATGAATTATTCAGCTTTGGTTTGCTGCCTTTGTACAGTTACTCCACGCAGTCCTCAAATATGCTTTGTACTTCTGCCTTCGTATCTTTGCTTGTGGTGTCCCATCTCCTTAGAACCTGCTCCCTTTCCTTCTCCCGTCCTTCTTCCCTACCCTCCCCTCACATCCATACCTCTCTCCTGGCCAAGTAACTTCTAGCTCATCTTTCTAGATTTAGAGTATCTGCAGATTCTTTTCTAGTCCTCTCACCATCTCTCTCTCCAGCCATATCCATTCTCCGCTCGGCAGGAGTGTTCATTTTTCTTTCCACACCCTTAGCAATTGTGTTGTAGTCTATTGTATTTATATCTTCGGGCTCTTCAAAGGAGAGATTATGGTGTGTTTAACATGTGGTAGACACCTAAAGATGTTTAGTGAGTGAATAATTGAATGAATAATTACAGTGTTATTCTTTTCATCTTTGTTGTGTTTAAATAAATGTTTTGTCTCATACTTCGATGAATTTTAAAAGACCAGAGAAATATCTATAGAGGCACTTCTAAGTATTTTTGCTTCTAATGAATTTAGTTTTTAAAATCTTGACTACAATTTTACTGACAATGGCTTTTGAGGTCGTTTTCATGATTGTTCATTTGTGAAAAACAGCTAATGGACTTTTTTCTTTGATGAGTTGCGTGAAGTTCCATGAGCTTTATACTTTAAGGAAAAGTGGGGCAAGATGGTTTGAGGGTTGTGAGTAGCACAAACCTAGCAACCTTAAATTTTTGACTGTTAATTATGGAAAAGTCTAAACGTATTCAGAAGTAGAGAGAGTGGTTTAGTGCATCCCCTGTGACTCATCACCTAGCTTCCATCATTTCAGCCATGGGTTAGTCTGGTTTCATCTATTCCCCTACCCACTGTCCCTGCCCCAGATTTTCTTAAAGGCCGACTTACTAAGGTCTTACTGATATGACATATAATGTACTCTTTTCAAATGTAAAGTTTGAAGAGCTGGGATAAACATACACAACGTGTGCATGTTCAAGATATAGAACATTTCTATTACAAAATCTTTACCCACCCCGACCTTCAGGCAACCACTGATTTGTTTCTGTTACTAGAGTTTTGCCTTTGTCTAGACTGTCCATAGAAATGATTCAAACAATATGGAGGCTTTTGTGTCTGGCCTCTTCCATTTAATATAAAGCTTTTGAGATTCATCCATGCTGTTGCATGTATCAGTAATTGTTCAGTTTTTCTCTACTTTATGGATGTACCACAATTTGTTTATTCAACAGGTGGTAGACTTTAGATTGTTTCCTGTTTTAGGCTATGATGAGCAAAACCACACTTTGAACATTTGTGTACAGGCTTTTCTGTGGACATACGTATTTATTTCTCTTGGGTAAATACCTAGGTGTGGAACTGCTAGGTCATAGGATGGGTATGTTTATTTTTATAAGAAACGGCCAAACTGTTTTCCAAAGTAGCCTCACCATTTCAATGAAAAATGCAGTGAATGTCAGTGTGAAATTTCAAACTAAGAAAACTCCAAATTTTGGAGTTTTAAATTTCTGTTACTAATAAATCTTTGATCTCAAGTGCATGGTTATTTTTATTACTCAAAGAAATAAGACTCACTGAGGCAACTATCAAGACATCTTGCTGCTTACTGCTGGCAAGATCCTGGCTAGAGTTCTCTTGGACAGACCACAGTACAGCCCTGCCAACCATGCGCTCCCCAAATCACAATGTGGCTGTGGGCCATGGTGCAGTACAGCTGACTTGATGTTTGCAGCCTGTTTGGATTTAGGAAAGTCAGGGCTTAACTCAGGCTGTATCTTACAAGATTATAGGTTCCAGAACATTCATTTTTTCTGGTTAAATGAAGCTGCCACTGAAGAAACAAACCTTATACATAGGGTTAAAATAGGTTTTTTTTAAATTGAAAAAGTATCATTACCATTAAGTAATTTGGAAAGGAAGTATAAACAATGGCATCTTAGAACATTATCTTTTAACCTGGTGAAATACTATGATTAAGTCAGGAGTTCCAGATTCTTTTTTTTTTTTTTTTTTTTTTTTTAAATGTTTTATTTATTTATTCATGAGAGTCAGAGAGAGAGAGAGAGAGGCAGAGGGAGAAGCAGGCTCCCCACTTAGCAGGGAGCCCGATGCGGGACTCGATCCAGGACCCCGGGATCATGACCTGAGCCGAAGGCAGACGCTTAACCATCTGAGCCACCCAGGCGCCCCAGGAGTTCCAGATTCTTGACAGCCTTTTTTTTTTTTTTATCAGAGTTTTGAAAAATCCTGGACTTAAGACTATGACATATTTTCAATTTTATTAGAAAACTAAAGGTGCTTTATTTAGTTCTTGCTTTGATATGATGTAGAATAGGTTTAGATATATTATTATTATGAACATCTCATTTTCAACTACCATTAATTGAGTGCCACAGACAATGAGGCCCTATAGTAGATCTCTATCTAGTACACTCTTTAAGCATAACAGATTAAAACTGCTGGAACAGTTTCCTAGAAGACCAAGTACACGGACAATTTTAGCAAGGTGCAAGCTTTATCCAATATGTTATGTAAGTGCGCAGGAATTACTCTATGCTATTAAACAAATTTTGGCAATTTTTTAAAAATTATGTAACTATCTTTGAAATTTATAGCACAACACAGCAGTTAAACTATCAACCAAGAAAGTGTAAGATCTCATTTTATTTTCAGAGAAGGCCAAATAGCTGCTTCATAAGGATGTTGATGATTCCTTGAATTGGGAGAAAGTTCCAGTGAGACCTGAAATGACTCAACCCCCCAGGGAGCAGACAGCCTTGAAGTCTACCCATAGAATAAGCAGACTTGATTTCTTTTGGATTTCTAAAACTTGATATGATTCTTTGCCATAGCTACCCAGACTGGAAGCTGGACACAGTCCCACAGTAATATTTATTTGCACCAAATGCTGTAGTCATTCAGAACCTGTCTAGGATGCCCAGGATTTTAGACACAGCTTATATCTGCACCATAGACTGATTATAAATCTTAGATTGGAGATCCAAGTCAGCCTGAGGCGAGGGCCAGAAACCTGTAGAAAGAAAAAAGAATAGAAAGAAATGCTATGCAAAGTTTGGAAGAGCATGTCCCTTTGCTTGGACTCTGAATTTTCAAAGTATTGAGACTTTTCAGAAGGGGAAGGCAGAGACAGCTCAGGTCCTAAATACAAGGCATATTTAGAGAATGGACTCCAAAGCCGGAGTAGAAGGAATACCTGCAGCTACTCGTGTGGGTGTGAAGAACAGTGTAAAAGAACCAAGAAACCAGAGTGGAGCTATGCTGGCTTTCTAAGAGACAGGACTCAGCTGATATCAATGTTGCGCTTGAGCCTGAGAGTCAAGCTCCAGAGTCTGAGGAGTGTCTTTTTCCCTTAGGGTCCATGATGTGATCCTACATCTAGCAGGGCTGAGTTGTAATAGTCACAGAAGGGGGTTGAAGAGATCTAACTTTATTTCCTTAAACCGATCTCATCTTGCTTCCTCCTTCTAATGATGGAAAATTATTGAGTCTGCTCATCAAAGTTATCTGTTTTCCAGTTAAAAATTTGGGTTTTCTGTTTTTTGTTTTGGTTTGGTTTTTTGGAGACAATTACTGCATGATTCCATTTATATGAGGTATCTAAAGTAATCAAACTCAGGAGGTGCCTGGGTGGCTCAGTCAGTTGGGTGTCTGACTCTTGATCTCAGCTCAGGTCTTGATCTCTGTCTTGAGTTCAGGCCCTATATTGGGCTCCCTGCTGGGCATGGAGCCTACTTTTTAAAAAATTTAAAAATAAAATAATCAAACACAGAAACACAAAGTAGAATGGTGTTGGCCTGGGGCTGCCAGGGGGGGGGGGGGGGCATGCAAATAGGGAGTTGTTCCACTTGTTTACAGTTTCAGTTTTACACAATGAAGAAGTTCTAGAGATTTGTTGAACAATGTGAATATAGTTAACCTTACTAAAATGTACACTTATAAATGGTAAGATAGTAAATTTTATGTCATGTTTTTTAAACACAATTTAAAAAATAAAAATAAATTAGACATCACCAAAAGAATTTAGGTTTTGGGGGGTTGTCTCTTACACTTTTTCAGCATTTCTCACATCAGAAGGGTTCTCCCCTACCCCTATTTTGCTTTTCTAAATGAATCTGGAGCAGAAAAGCTCATCTAACTTCCTGGCACTGAAGAAGGGTTTTCTGCTCCTTCCTCTCAGGCTTCTTGTTGAAATGCTTTGTTTCCTCTAAGGGAATCATCTTTTCCTCTGATGCATCAGCTTTAATTTAACTGGGTTACCTGGTGACTGAGTATCCACTGTCTGGTAGCCACTGAGACATTGCTGGTTTCCCCTAATTTTTGGAGCATTGGGCTGATACCTGCTGTCAGTGACCACACTATTGCCTCCAGTTATGAGGTCCCTGTACTTTGTCATCTTTATCTGCACCCAGCAGCCCATTCAACATGCTGTTCCCCCTTGGAGACTTTGATGGCTTTTACATGCTTCTCAGAAACTGGGGAGTTCAGGATCCTGTGTGAATGCCCTTAGTTGTAGTCACCTTCCCAGTCATTTCTACTCAACCACTCCAGCATCACATTAGGTATAGGACCATCTTCAAGCCAAGGAAGTCTCTTAAAGGTTTCTGACTTGCCATGCTACACAGGAATCAGGGCACCAGCTCCAGGATTCTTTGATTCTCTCAGATTTGTCTCTATTTTTCTTTTCTACTTACTTCTCTCAGCCAAGTTTTGACCCCAAAAGGGGAGCAAGGATACCTGGATGTATTCTCTCACTTTCTTACTTTCTTCCTCTTTCCTTCTTCTGCCCAGAAAAAAAAATTGTATTAAATCCCAATTTCCTACTTAGTGTTTTCTCTACTTTCCCAAGGGGCAGTGAGACTTAGCCTCATGGTTTACCCTTGCTGACCAAAAGTCTACTGGGAGAGAAGGGGGAAGAATTACCAAGAAGGAAAAAAATTGGGTGCAAGTATTTTTACAATACCTCCGCTTTATCTGGGCTTCTTTGTAGATTCCTCTTTCTTCATGCCTCTCCATGTCTTGTTCACTCTATTTCTCACATGCTTCTAATACATTCTTTACCACTATTTTTACCACCCCAATAGTGGATAAGAGTAAAGTTCTGAGTCAGACTACCTCAGCTCAAAACCTGGTTTTGCTGACTCACCAGCTATGTGAACTGAATGAAGTTCCTTAGCTCTCTGTGCTTCAGTTTCTTTACCTGGTAAATATAGATTAATAATAGCCCTCACTCTGTAGATGAGATAATTATAAACAGTATTTTGAACAGTGCCTACAATATAGGAATTGCTCAATTAATATTAGCACTTAATATTCAGACCATCATCCCTTCTCCTCTAGACTAGTAAAATAGATTTCTAATTGAATTCATTATCCCTGTTTCTACCCCAGGACTTCTTCATTTATACTGTTATATAGAATTCAGAGGATCTGAGAATTGTGTGGGAGAAATTACATCTTTATTTTAGCTGCTATTTAAGTGAAATTTGGCATTTCTTTCCATTCTGCATGTATGCTTGAAAGTACAAAAGTATTCATAATATCTGTGACCATGTCACCAACAGAAATCACAAATATTTCATGTTAAATTGCAGTTTTTGCATGTATCTCATTTATGCTCATCACTACTTTTAAATTGATAGTTATTTAAATCACTACTAGATATTATTTTATTAGGTTTTTATGCTATCAGGTTTTATTATATCACATTTAAAATATGTTTATAATTATAATTTAACCCATTATTTTGAGAGGGATATATAGGCTTCATCAGATATCAAAGGGACCTTGGCACAAAAAAGGTTAAAATACCTTATTTGAAGTGGGTTTTTAAAATCTACATCTAACCATTTTGCTTCCTGATTAAAGTGTTTTGCTAGCTCTTATCACTGACCATATCAAAGCACAAACTGCTTAAGAAGATATACAAGGAATGTACTAGCTCTCAGTCTACCGTTAGAGGCTCAGTGCTTGTCACTACCTAAGGCCTTATCCCTCCAACCATTCTGGAATACTCTCAGGATCTGGAAGGCATTGTGCTCTTTTAGGACTGCATTTATGTGCCTGTGTGTATGTGGGGGGAGGCGTGATTGTTTTGGAATGCCCTTCTTCTTTCTCATTTATGCCTCCTCCTTACTCATCCACCAACTTTTATTCATCATTAAAGACATTGCTAACATCATCTCCTCCTTTATGTCTTCAGTAGACTCCCAGTATGGTTGAGGTGACTTTCCTGTCCTCTCCCACAGCACCCTGTGTAAACCGTTTTGTCACATTTTATTAAATTTGACTGTTTACTTTTCTGCTTTCACTAGACTGTGAGTTTCTTGAGTGAGAGCCATGATTTATGCTTATTCCCTCCTCTCTCAGCTCTTGTAGTAGTATCTAGGACTCAATGAATGGGTAAAATCTGATAGTATATCACACAAATATGAACAGAATTGATGTTATCTCGGAGACAAAGTACCAGAGACATTCTGAATTATTTTCATTCCCTCCTCTTCTGATAATAGTGTGGGGAAAACATTGCTCCTTTGGGAAGCTGAATGATATATTGGGTTATGTAACTGAGGAGAAGCTTTGTGACTTTGGAGGAGAAGGAATGTGTAATCTTTTTCTTCTGGAGTCCCGGAAGAAAGGGATCTTGGCTTGGCATCAGTAGAGTTAAGGGACACCATCCTGGAAGGACTTGGTTGTTGTGGGCTAAATATTCCACACCTAAAGTGAAGTAGGAAGTAATATACAACAATAGAAGACTTAAAATTATTGATAGAATAAATGGAATATGAGAAGGGCTGCAGCTGGTCATTTCTGGACTGGACAGAAACACTGTTACCAACTACTGTTGGTAACATTCATCTGTACTGGTTGTGGTTAGATTTCAAGAGGGTTCCTGTTTTGACCCTTAAGCATCCTGTGTTACTGCTTAATTTTATGAAAAGAACTTTTGGATCTAAGGATCCATGTGGTCAGGATAAGTGTCCATTATGCACCATTCCACATTTCAAATCACTATCATGGGAAAGATAGTATTATAAATGGTGGTAAATGGATAATCATTTGAAGAAAAATAAATTGGACACTATGACAAAATGGAGTTGAGATGGATTAAAGATTTTTAAAGTAGGGACGCCTCGGTGGCTCAGTCTGTTGAGCGTCTGCCTTCAGCTCAGGTCATGATCCCAAGGTTCTGGGATCAAGTCCTGTATTGGGCTCCTGGCTCAGCGGGGAGTCTGCTTCTCCCTCTGCCGGCCGCTCCCCCTGCTTGTGCTCATACACTCTCTCTCTCTCATTCTCTCTCTGACAAATAAATAAATAAATAAATCTTTTAAAAAATAAAGATTTTTAAAGTAAATAAGCCATAAAAATACTAGAAGAAAATATAAGATACATTCTAAAGTATAGAGACATGGTAGAAAAGGCCTTTCTGAGTATGACACAAAAATGGAAGCCATAAAAAAAGACTAAAATATGTGACATCATACAAATATTTTAAATTCTGTATGAAAACACATACACAAGAAATCACAAGGTCAAAAGACAAATGAAAATCTGAAAGAAATAGTTGTAGCTAATTTCTTAATATGTAGATTTTTTTAAAAAAAATACTAACCTAATATAAAAAATGAGCAAAGGATAAAAGCAAACAGTTAACAGGGAAGGAAATACAGATGATACTTAAACATGAAAAGATTAATAATCTTACTCAAAATAAGAAAAATACTATTAAAATCATGATCAGGTACCATTTTTCACCTACCAGACTAGAAATAGGAATGATGAGGGTGCGGGAAAATAGGTAATCTCATACATTGTTAAGAGAAATATGAATTGGTACAACCTCTATAGAGTACAAATGGGCAATATCTATTAAAATTAAGGATAATCATATGCTTTGACTCTGCAAAAAGATATTTTCGTGTACACACACAGACACACACACACACAGAGGAGATGTGGCTCCCTTCCTTCGGTTTACATGGACATTGTCATGCAAACTGCAGCTACCTTTTAACCCTGAAGGGTGACAGCCTGTGGGCCCCGCAAACACTATGAGGATGACAGAGTGAAAAGGTAGAAGGAATCAAAGTCTTCAATGACGTTATTGAGCTACTGATCTTACTGTACCTAGAGCTGCCTTACACCTGCACTTAGAGTTATGTAAGAGAATACATTTTCTACTGTTTCAGCCATATGAATTGGGGTTTCTGTTATTTATAGCTGAAAGCATTTTAAATAAATAAATATGTGTGTACATACATACATCATGTATATACCATACACACATGTCTTTAAATTTGAGTATGGTATTACAAAATCTATCATAATCAATGTAACCATATCCTATTGTTGGAACATATGTTATTTCCAATTTTTAAAAATAATAAAATTGCGATTTTACATAAATGTTCATACCTTGATTTTCTATGGCTAAAATTTTAGAAATAAAATCACTGTATAGAACCTTTAAGGGTTTTGTTAAATATTGGAAGGCAACTGGTCAGGCAATGTATGGATTGTTCATTTCTGATCACCCTAGATATTAACATAAAAGTGTACTGCATTTGTAAATGAAAGGATAGTAAGTAATTTTAATTTACATTTTAATTATTAGTAAGAATGAACACTGTGATTTATTAAAAGTTTACATTTTCCAGAGGTTACTTTTCAGATCAGAATCAGAAAAAAGAAAAAAAAAAGATAGCAAGTATTTAGCAAAATTTTAAAGTCAAGAGTCTAGGGGTCAGGTATGAAATATAAAGTGTTAGTATATAAATTTAGTCAGCCAGAACCTATTACTATATCTTCTCACATAAAGATCTCATGAGCTGATGATGGGAGTGAATTGATGGGAAGAGTGAATTTGATGGGAAGATCTGACTTTAGTCATTAGTCTTTTTTGGTGCCCAACATCCTGGGCTGAGCTGGACATAAGGAGGAGAGACACATTACAATCCTCCTCTAAGTTTGGAGATTTGAGAGTAGGGGGACATTGTGCATCACTTTTTGGGTGAGGTCCAAACAGCTGATAAGCATTATTAGAACAGTTCCCATTGACATTACAGTGTTGCATCTATAAAGTAGAAATGGTGATAAAGCACAAGGGGACATAAGCTAAAAGCTGACATCAGTTTTGCAACAATTAGAAAGTTGTATTTTTTCACGGCAGAACTAATGACTAAAAAATTATACCACCACATTTGCGTTTGTATTTCTTCCATCATATATGCACTTGTCTTAGTCACTCATTAGTCATGAGCATCTATGAACCCAAATTCTTCACTTTAAAGACGGACATAATAATATCTATATAATATGCTTTCTTCTTGTAAATAAATGCTCTATTTCTTGTCCAAGATCTTATTTCTTGGGTGGTTTATTTCTTGCCAGGCTGAATGGAATATATAACCAGGTAATATACCTAGTCAACAAATATATGTATTTGGTCAACACAATATATGTTGTATCAACAGATATAAAGCCAAATTCGAGGCTCTGGCGTACATTCTGCCTTGAAATGACATGCTGTCTTTGGCCAATACCAGGAATCTTTGGTCAAACATCTGGTCAAGGTAGGGCTCGCTATTGATAGTCTGTCCACATTTATCAGCAAGGAAGAGAGCTCTGCCCACACTGCAGTTGCAGGGCTGTCTCTCCCAGGAGAGTCCCACTTTCAATGTTTCAGTCATAGGAATGCATCTTGACCTATGAGTAGATGGCACCCTAAATAGATTTCCATCAGTCCTATGCAGCTTCCTCAGAATCCTGTCTGACTCTGGAGCTGTAAAGAACTTAAGTTTGCTATAAGACACAGGTCCTGGTAGATTCTAGTCTTTGGGACAATTTTGCCTTCTGCCAAGGCACATCTTCAAGTAGGGAAGACCCTCATCTACTCTTTTTTGTTATAATTTCTATCCCATGGCACCTGGCCTGGTTCAGAGCCCAAGATGATCTGAGTTTCCTTAATAGAATCCTTTACTTAGTGTACAGGCAGCCATATAACTCATGCGATTACTTGAGTTGCTGAGAAGTATGAAGCTTTTCAGGAAGATATTCTTGGAGCTTGAAGCCAAGTAGTTGCCTCAATGACTGCCTGATTGTTTCCATTTAACAATTTGGATTTTCTCCCACAGTCACTTCAGTGTGCTCAGTAAATTGGTGTTTTATGCTTGATTTTTACTTTCAGAATTCTGTCTCAGTATTATGAGGATCTGATGTCATGATGTAGGCAAACGTCCTTGTATTGACATGTTTTGTTTTTGGCTGGTGGAGGATGCCAAAATTCTGAGTTCCACGGGAATAGAGCCAAGAGACGTTTGGCTTCTTAGTTGGAGTTAGTGTCCGTGGGAGCGGATCTGGGAAAGTCTTGTGGAGGATCCATGGCCAAAACCGCATAATCAAATTTTGTTCTGAATAGGGTCCTTCATAAGACGTTAGGAAAAAAAAAAGCATAACACTTATTGGGAAAAAGCTTTCTTAATAGAATAATCTTGAATGGTTAGTAAAATAAATTAAAAATGTTATTTAGTAGCTTAATCTATTTATATTTTTTGGTTTAAAGTTACCTTTATGGTTAATTGAATCAAATTTATCTGTTCCTTCTCAGGAGAACATTTCAACAGATCTCCTTAAGGTCAGAATCTAGGAATATGTTTCAGATTTCTATAATTTGAATCCAGTGAATAGTATTTTGCCTAGAGTGCATATGTAGAACTAATAAAGTAAAATTTAAAGTCAATTTTTAAAGAAAGTACATATGTGTATTTAATTAAAAATTACCTTTATTATGGAGCAGAAATAATAACATTACATTGTTAAAAACTTTTATATCTTATAATAATCCAAAACTGGAATCAATGAAAACTAAACATGTACATCTTTGCTTCATTGCCAAGCTATGTATTTCTGTATCAGGAATATTTAGTGTAATGTTAAACCATAGCTGAAGTGAACTATTCAACTTTTATAGCAGATTATTAGGGAGTTATTTGTCATTATCACATATACATTTTATGCTTGTCAGGTAAAATAGGCAGCTTCATATATAGAATCTTATGTTCAAGAGTATCCTGTGTTCTTGACAGGATATAATATTTATTGAGTTATTTTGATAGGTAATCTAGTAAAACATATGTAAATGTTCCCTCCATTTAGTGTTTTAAGTGGCAACAAAGATAATTTTGCTATAAACCATGCATGCTATCTACTTAAAATGTACTCATTTTCCAAAGACATTCTCTGTAAAATTCCATCTGGACATGAATGAACTAAATTTAGTACCCTTTTGCATTGCTTAACATCTTACATAGGGTTGACCAAAATGAGTATAGTTTACTTTGATAGGTTTTGCAGTGTGTAAACTAGAACTGAATGACCATGGGAATGAAATTTCAACACTATTCATCGCATGTCAGACAAGTCATGATTGCATATCACATTTTAGACTATGGTTTAATTTCTTAGTTATATTATAGGGCATTATTCATGTGTCTTATTTTAAAAAGTAAGCATCTGATATTTAAATGAATTTTTATCATGCTACATTTTTAATAAGTAATATTGGGATAAAATGATCAAAAAGTATAACTGATCTGGATTTCTATTTCTTATATAATTAATATATAAATATTAATGCTGTTTCCTTGGACAATTTGATTAATCTTATTTAGCCTCAGTTCCCTCTATGAAATGAGTATGACCATAATAATACTTAACTTTCAGCATTATGAAGATAAAATTACATCATTAATGTGAAAGCACTTTGAAAACTTAATTATTAATACATTATTATTTTAACTTTTTATTACTATATACAATAAAGTAATGGTTTTAAGTGCATATGACTATAGATTTCCCATTAGAGTCTATCTGTCCAAGAAAATCTCCAAGGTGATAAAAGATTTGTTTAAATAGATGTAAATTGTGATAATCCTATGAACATTTATTTAGTGTCTTCTACTGACTTTTCCCAGCTTACAAATCATGACTCAGAGCTTTTTTGTTTTTGTTTTTAGCTTTCCTGCATTTCATCCTTTGAAATCATTCTTCTCACTCTTAGCCACCATGCATTCTTATCTAGCATTTTAGAACTTTATCTCAGTTCTTGAACCAATTCTCTTTATAACTTTGGGCAACCCTCTCCCTAGACCTCAATTCTATTTTATGTAAATTAGATGATCTCTAACACCTGTTCCAGGTCTCATATCCTATGACACTGACCCATTTCCATCTCTGTGTGCACATTTTTCTACTTTGCTTATCATCCTCTCTTTGTCCTCCTTCTCGTTAATACCAACTCTACCCTCCCCCACTCTAATGCAGAATCCAGTAAGGATATATTACAAAATATAAACATTAAAAAATATAATTTCACTCTTCCATTAGGGCCTGGTGAAGAATTGTAACCAGAGCAATGAAACATTGTATCAAACTGCTCTTAGTTCACATCCAGGCTGGTCACTGAGGTACCTCTCATTGTCACAGTTCCTCAAAGTTCTCATCTGTGAACTGGGAACACTAATGTCTTGCAAGCTGAGCATGTCACAAAAGTGCTTAGCACAATTCTGGTGCTCAATAAATATTATCATCTTATACCCTCCTAATTCTGACGCCCACACATCAGTAGCCCTGATGATATCCTGATTTTGTTTTTGACACATAAATCTGAATTCATACTTTGAAGTCCTTTTTATTTAGTTGTCTAGTTTAATCTATCACAGAGTTGCCAGTGGTGATTGGGTGATCTTTAAGAACAAAATGTTTTGGTATATAGTAAGGGTTTTAGCCATGTTAATACATCCAGGCTGATTTGAAATTTATTTTCCTTTAGCAACACTCAAATTGTTTAATGAATAAAGCTCATTAATTGGGAAGCAGTCTTTATAAATATATTGTATTATTTCATAAAAAATAATTTTTGTCTTAAGAAAATACAAGAGTTTGTAAATTAGGTTCTATGAATGCACTCTAGGAAGGCCCTAAATTCCCTGAAATTATATGCAAAGTTGTGAGTTTTATTTCTTCTGGTGAACTGTCTTTAGTTTTCAATAGATTCCAAAAGGGTCATTGATATCCTAAAATGTGTCTGTCATGGTTTAAAGTGAAATAAATTTGTTCTCATTTTTGGGCTAGAATAATTTAATTCTAATTTAATTACTACCAATATCGAATTACTGCCTTCTTCTTTTAAGAAAATAAGGTTCTATGCAAAAGTGCAAAAACCAAATTGAATACAAAAAGAGTAGAGTAAGGACACCTGGGTGGCTCAGTTGGTTAAGCATCTGCCTTTGGCTCAGATTAGGATCCCGGGGTCCTGAGATTGCTTCCCATGTTGGGCCCCTTGCTCAGTAGGGAGCCTGCTTCTCCCTCTGCCTGCCGCTCCCCCTGCTTGTGCTCACTCTCTTTCTCTCCCTTTCTGACAAATAAATAAATAAATAAAAATCTTTTTAAAAAAAGTGTAGAGTTTGGGAGAGTTTTTCTTTTCATATTTATGTATGTATTTTTAACTAGTATAGATTTGTGGGAAGTATTACAAAACAGTCAGAATATTAAACCTGATGTACCACATTGAACTTTACATGATGTTTTCTGAAAATCTCAGAATTAGTATGATATCATAAGTGAATATTCTTGGGGTGCTTAAAAGAAAGTGATGAGCGATGATGCCATTTCTGGGACCTAGGTAAAATAGAAAAGGAAATGCCTAAGTCCTGTCACAAAAGAGATTGGACCTGATGCTTTCTTTCATGGTCATATGGGTTTCAAAGAGGGCTCCTACATGGTGAAGTTGGTGATGGGATCCTGGGACTGCATGGGAATGGTGAGTATAAAGATTAGGGAGTCCTGTGACAGGGTCCTTAGAAAATGAGGGTGTTCCTTCCTCACACCATAGAGGTCAAGGTCCCCAGTTATTTGTCCTCCAGAGCCTAAGGTATGTTAATGGGCCTACTGACCCAGACTTTTGGATCAGGTATATTCATGGCCCGAGAAGTAGCTTCTAGTGTGTGTAATTCACAGTGGCCTCACCTCATCCCCGTAGTTGGTCCTTCACTCACAGGGACAACCCTCTTACAGTTCCAGACTTGTCAATGTTAAATGTATCAGTATTAAAACTAGAAAAAGTACTACACTTAGTTTGTATGAGTGTAAAGTGCTGTAATATTATTGATGGTTAAACATTACATTTATGTTAATTATAAATTACTTACTTAGAAACCATATACTAGATAGAATTTTAACAACCTCTTCCATTAGATTTAGTGACCACTTTATAGCTAAGTTATTAAACTGATAAGGAGTAGTGGAGAGTCCACTTCATAGACATTATATACAATGTTACCCTTAAGGATTTCTAGATACTTTATAATTGCTTTTCAATTCAATTTGAAAATTCCTGCCCCCAAAGCTCAGATAAATGTGCCAGTATCATTAAATGCTAAGAAAAAAAATGCAGCTTCCCAGTGTCCCTGTGGTTTCTTTAGAACTTGTAACTCTAGGACTATATACCCTTGCCAACTGCAATGCATTTGGAAATTGAACCTATGAAAACATATAAATAGTTTTCAGGTCAAGATAAAGAGAAATGAAACAAATATAACTAGTCCTTGCTTTCGTATATTTAAAACAACTCGACCAGAACCAATTTAACAGGAATTTCACTCATGAGAACTCCAGTAGCAGAGCTAAAATTCCCAAACCAAACTTTTATGCTAAACCATTATACTTTTAAAGTAAAGTGAAGTCAGAAATCCAGAATTAGTCATTATAACATAAAACTGTTGTGTCCTTCAAAAAAGGTGAAAACACTTTAATATAATTTATATTGTTTCTACACATTAGGCATAAGAAATAATTTCACTTAGTCATAAGTACAATGAATTTGATTAACAAAATCCTGATTTACAAAATCGAAGTAAATATATGCAGAAATATATTCATTATCAAATTATAAAATAAAATTAACAATTCTGTTATGCTATCATCAGTTTATTATTTTGCATTTCAGATAATAGAGTTAAATCATTTTGGTATGTTTAATAATATTTATAAGTATTAAAATAATGGAACGTTGAGATTTGAATACAATGACAATAAACCATTGAAATTTCACATTCACATGATACAGCCATCATGAATCCATAAGTGAATGTTAATAATGTAAAAAAATATAAAATAATTGTAATATAACCATCTAACCATTAGCATATGGAGTTTTAAGACCACTATTTAATCTGCTAATTTGCTCTGAAATATAAGTAGTTGCTTTTCTGTGATACATGACATGTCTTTGTGCCTTAATACTTAATTTGAAATGTGCTTATCGTAAAAATATACCAAAGTAAATAAAAAAGGAGACACTTATTTACAAAACAATATTGTATACATATTATATAAATGCAATTGTTTCAAAGTCTTTTTATACAATATTGATAGAATCAGTCATTTCCATTATTTTATCATAAAAACTGCAGTGTTGCAAAGGCAGGCTATAATTTTGAAATCCTGATTAAAAATGAATACTTTTTGGCTGCCTTTTAAGATAATGCAGTTTCTTCAAGTATGCTACAGAATTGAATGCTGACCTCTAGAAAAATGATTCTTCTTTCATTAAAGAAAATCCATTCCCCATTTGGAGGTGTATGAAAATGCACCTTAAGAAAGGAGAAACTTATTATTTTACTGGATGTTTTTTTATTTGATAAACCTGGTAATATCAGCCATTCAGCGTATTGTATTAGCACCATTGGCATGGATTGTTAATGTACTGTACAGATCATAATAGGGATGGGGACTTGCAAATGGTGTACCATCCCTATTTTTGTGGAATTTCATCTTACCAAGTATGCTATTATACAATAAAAATTCAAGTGTTTAAGGATGATTCAAATGATGGTATGTAACAATCCTGCATTTTACCAATACTACATATAGATTTTTCTGTAGATATTAAATGATACTGTAAAGAAATAGGCTTTAAAGCATACTCCTTTAATTCACCAGAACACAAGGAGAATTGCTTTCATTTACCTGGATATGTTGTAATATATATATGAACATAAATGTAATTTGATCTCCTTGTTCAAAAACTCTGGAAATCAGTAAGACTTTTTATTGTATGATTTATTTTGATGGTTAAATGGCAACCATTGCATATCTTACCTCTTTTAGTCCATATACTGAGCTTATGCTTAAGTGACTGTAGCATACTCTAGGCTTATAGCCTGTGGTATATAATTTCACAGTTTCAAAATTGTTGAGGGGAAGGCCTTCCATGTTTTAGGAAGTTATGAACCAAATATAAATCTCATGAGCACCCACAGCGATCTACTACCATGGCTGGAATTTTCCCATATATTATTTGTTCTTTGCCATTAAAATATAGCATATTAATTGGAGACATCTTTGTGGGAGTACAGCAGGGGCCTGCTGAACCTCTGGGGTTTGCTTGGTGTACAAGATGAGTATGAGGATACTTTTGTAAAAACACAAATTCACACTCTCCAGAGCAGTAATTGGCCTTATATCTTTTGGGTGCAATAATCCAATCCCATCCAAAAGCTTCAAAGTCCACAGTTAGAGGGTAACGACAGCACCGAGATTCTGTTGAGTGCTCATCACAATCAAGCCCAAAATCTCTTCTGGATCTTTTTGGTGTGTCTGTCACCTTGACTTCTAAAAATGGATTCTGTGTGAAAAGGAAAAGAACAATCAAAAATATGAAGAGGTCCCAGAACACTTTCCTACCTCAAGAAGTCATTATTGAAGAAACTAATCATTTTGCTTATGCCACATTTATTTTTTAAAGACACAGCATTAAGGAATTTTAATTTGCACTAGGCTTGATTCTTCCCTTATGGCTCATAAGAATATAGCAGCAATTCTAATTCCCTGTGGTCAGACCTATGTCTTCTTAATTTCTGTTTTCCCCAGCTTCCTCGCACGTAATAGATGCTCTGACAATATTTATGGGAATAAAGGGATGGAGCGAGGAGAGGGGAAGAGGAGGGAAGACAGGATGGAGGAAGGAAGAGGTTAGTTCTCTCTCTTCCTGATGAAATTTGTTGGCTAAACATGTCTGATGACTCCTGGAGGAATAGGTATACTCATCCATCCTCTGTTCCCTAGATCTATACTTGGGGAAAATTGGCTATTAAAACCAGAGCAAATAGTTACCTCCCAACACTATATGGATTGTAATAGGAAAAAGAAAGGTAGGGTAATGAAAGTAGTGGTATGCATATTGAGTTGGAAAGAAAAACTCTTAAGAGAGCAAGGAACAGAATCAGAAGATATAATATTATTTCATTTTAGTCTTTCACTGAAAAATGTTTCTGTTCATATATTTAAACAATAATTTGCTAGTTCCTCCCTTGCCCCAGTCTTTTAATACACTTGAGACTTTTCCTTTTATATGGAAAAATCTGAGGAATGTGTCATTAATAATTATGTTTAATTTGTTTAATAATAATCTGTTTAATAATACCTAAAAGTTGTCACATTACCAACTTTGATCATTAAAATGCTATCTGTAAAAAAAGAATACTTTCTTAAATAATTAATAATAGTTTTTATCCTGTATCAAAATCAAAATAGACCTGGTAATTATTGTTATTTAATATTATAAAAAAATAGCATCATTTTGTGAGTCAATCACATTTTATGTAGCATATTCAAAGAAAAATTAATCATTTGGAAAATTATGTAATCTTCTAAAGAATATGTTTTTATTCAAAGTAGACTGACTTACTGATTATAGACTCTTTATAACCAAGACCCTTTAAGAACTAAAAGGATAACATTTATTGTTTGCAAGTATAATCTTTTGTTCTAAATTATGTCAATAGATGGAAGCAAAATGTATGGTCATATTAAGTAAGTTTGGGAAAGCACAGGTAAGCCAGAAGAGTAACTCTAAATTTATACTAGGATTTAAAATGGTTTTTATAAATTTTTATAATATGTAAAGTATTGTCATCTTCTTGGCCTGATATTAAATTAGTTGGCATTACCTAAGTAAACTCTTGCACAAAAATGGTAAGGCAGCTTAGAAATAAGCTAGGTGACAAAGGTTAACTAAGCTGGAAATTTTAACTTTATTAGGGGTAATTCACAAAGTAATCTACATATACATTAGTGCATAAACAGTCTGCAAAATAATAAACATATTTATCATGACGGACCTTAAGTATTGTATATTTAATAAGATGTAAGCCTAAACATATCATACTTAGTTAACTGCTATAAATAAAAGCATTTTATTTTCATTATAATTTTTCAAGTTTGTTTTTTCTGCTTATTTAATCCAAAAAATTTCAACACACTTGGCATTCTTCTGAGGAAAAAAATGTTTTAATTTGTTGGATATGTAGTAGAATCCACTATGAAGATTTCATGTTTTTATTCATGTAATCATGTAGCATATCAATGAAAAGCACTTTATATTCATCTCCAATTCAAAAGAACTCCCTCAGAAGTTAAGGACTATGGCATAACTGTTTTTTTAATCTTCATGCAAAATAAAAGTATCAAGAGCGTGTTTCATAGGATATGAAATTAGACACCTACTTTTATTGGGTACAGGGCTACCATAGGGATAAGATACCTTTGTCTGGCTTATAAGCATAGGAAATGGGTAATGATTTTTTCCACTATTATTCATTCACATGATGAATTAAAACGTAACAATGTTTGTTGTTAGATGTTATTTTCAGTTATCACTTACCAGCCCATCTTCTCCTGGTCCTGGGAAGGTTACAGCAAGATCATGACCATTCTCATCTAAAGCTTTGATTTCAATGCCTAAGTTGGATTCAGGCTGTTTGAGCCAATTTTGCAACACTGTCTTCACATCAATGCTCTGCCAAATACCAGTGCCTGGGTTCATGTCAAGTTTCAGAGATCGGATTCCAGTATACCTTGTACCGTCTTTCATGGGTTTGATGAGTCTCAGGATTTGCACAAACACTGTTGTAGGAGTCTTGACGGGTCTCAGATATATCCACAGTTGGGCCTTTACTACTTTATTATATTGTATTTTAGAGCTAAATTTAAAGAAGCAACATTTGGGGTTTCCTTCCACTTGCGTGAGAAGATCAGCTATAAATGAATAAGAAAAGAAAAATAGTTATTGAAATTATTTCTCATAAAAAATGAACAAATCCCTTTATATTAATTGGTAAGCATTTTTTTCCACTGGAATAGTAAATGCATATTTTAAAGTGAAAAGCCATGCAGAATTTCATTCATAATTCAGAAAAATATCAAAGAAAATAATTACTCCAGCTTTTCAGAGTTTTTTAGATATATATTTTTTCAGCTATTTATGAGGAATCTACTCCCTCTCCAGAGAACCGTGGACTAAGGAGAATTCTATGAAAGAATGAACAGTGGATGAAATTTTAAAATGATGATGATTAGAGAGAACAAGAGACACCGTGGAGGAACATCCACTTAGAATTCTTTGGGAATCTGAGTAGTTACACTTACGGAGCAGCTGTACCAATCAGTCTGGAAGAAGGAACCCTTCCCCCAGGCCTGAATTACCTGGGGACAAGACACACTGAGCAACTAACTGAGCCTGGGGAATTAGTAGAAAATATAGCACATCTGTTATGTTTTGGCTCTGGAATAACCCTAAAGGAACAAAACAAATCAGGTAATTAGCACAAAAATGTGAATGTTACATTCCAGCTATCTCAAAAGTTAGAAAATACTGTCTTTAGAGACAAGTTGTCATTGTAAGCAGAAGCACTAGCAGTTTCTTTCCTTTTGTTTTTCCAAGATTGTTTACAAATAAGGGAAATCTCCTCCAGGACTGTTTGATAGTAGAGTCTTAAAGGAAAATTATTTGTTGCATTATAACGTGATTACCTAATAAGGAAAACAATATTTGAAACTGTTCCGAGTCCGGTTTAAAGTATAAAAAGCACTGTTTAAAGCAAGACCACAAACATAGAGTATGAAATCTTTCTTGTCTTGCCTTCTCTGTTAAGGTGCCTTTCTGCCTTTCCTTGAGTATAGTTTTGAAGTGACTGCAACAGGAATGGTATGAAATCTATTATCTTTCAGAAGCAAGGTACATGCTATAGGTAATAGCTTCCTCCCTCTTTTGAGACTAAAACAATATTTTAGAGGGTTATTAAGCAATGTGCCTGCCTGGAAATAGGCACACCGGGGACTCTCAACAATTGTGCCATGGTCAAGGTATAAGTGGGACTCTGTGAGCCATAACCTATTTAATTAAAATGTTTATTTCCCAGGCATTTCCTGATAATTAGCTCATGATTATCATTATGCTATGTTTACTTCATCATTGGTCTTCCTAATATATTAAATTTTTTAAAACATTTTTTTATATTCTCCAGTGTCATAGCTTTCAAGATTAAATATTATAATTTGTGAAGAACATAAAAACACTGTGAGAAATAGTTTTGAATAACGGAAGTCATTCTAGGCATTTTGCAAATGCTCAAAGGAAGACCTTTCTCTATTATTAGAGGGAAAAAAACCTTGTTATTACAAATGCATATTTCAGGCAACTAAATGCAATTATGAAAATTCATGTAAGGTTTTAACATTGCTTGCAGTATCTCCCAATCATTGCCTTGGTGGTACTCAGCTGTGAAATCATAAGCATGTTATATTTGTCAGATTAAACATGAGTGCCATGCAAGCATTTATTTTTTATTTCCTTTTGGCTTTTTAGCTCTCCAACAAAACAAATAATGCAGTAGATTTCAGTCTCATTGGTATATTTCTCATGAAATCTTGAAAAAGAGAAACTCTTCCTTCCTACTTACATACAAGCCAACAGCTTGTTAAAAGAGCCTGAAAATAGATCTGTTTCTCATAAACACTAGAACCACAGTCAGCAGAATTGCTGATATACACTAAGAGGGCTACTCACACTCGGTGGGCATGGTAATGATCGTTTCGGTCGTAGCGTGGTAATCATCATCTTCCAAAGAGCCATCACTGCTGTCATCTCTCTGGACATCGTACTGATCAATCAGTTCCCGGAGTGGAGGAGCTTTGGGCAAAAGTTGTCTTATAGCATCTTTGCTGATGTTAGGAGCTGTTTCCAGACGAAGTTTACTGAGGATTTGAATTTTTATGGCTTCTATTCTCGAAGATTTAGTGTTTTGTCTCCAAGTACATGCATTACACAGCCCCTCTTTTTCCACATTTTCTTTTTGCTCACTGTTCTCATTTAGATCCACTGGACCAGCAACAATCAGCATAAACAGGTAAATATAAACATAGATTTGCAGTTTCTGCATGATTTTAAAATCAGTACAATCTTTTTTCTTGTTCTTATTTCTTCCTTTTACTTTTGTTTTGCTTTTGAGTAATGCCAAGCAAAATTTTAATGCCTGTACAGTCTGAGAGACAACTTGCCACACCAGTGAATCTTTTATACTGTATTCCAAGTGGCTTTTTATATTCCAACTTTGATGAGACAAGTGTCATCAGGATCTATGATTGGCTCTTGCTCCACAATGAATCTCGCTGTCAGAGGTTAAAACCCTGTCTGTCACAAGTCACCAAACAGTATTTTGTTACAGTCAAGGGTGAGCTGATTCATTCGACTACTTCATAAAAAAAATAAATCTACAAATAATGAAAGATATATGTGACATTTGAAGAATTAAAGTCTATGTTAACAATAATAGAAAGTACACTTAAATCTTATTAATCTTTTTATGTGAAACTCAAGTTGTAATTTAAATAAGTAAATCTTAGTTTTACACTTCATACTTAAAAAGTTGAAATATTGCTTCCTCAAAAGTTAAAATGATTATCTATTACTTAGGCAGGCATTTGAAGTAAAAAGAATTTTATTTATATTATTAAATTATGTTTAGTGCTGTGTAATTAGGGAAATATGAATTTAAATAAGGAAGGCCTGAATTAAAAGAAAAGGTAAGATTGTGCTACTAGTAAAAGATTTTCAGCTATAATTTGAGAAACTTGTTTTCCTGATTAAATTCTTAGGTCATGTTAAAAATCAACTTATTATAATGTTATATTACACGTGGAATTATTTTGAAATAATTTAATGTTTTTTACTAATATAAAAATTGTGCTCACTTTTTGGCTGATTATTATTGTTATTTCCTATTCTAAAGTTGCAGATTAATATTACTCAGAAGCTCTGTTTCTTCATTGTTTATTACCAAGAGGATAATGTCAGCTGTAGAAAAATCTCTGAACTTAGAATAAGGAGATAATGGGTTTTATGACTGGCAATGCAGCACTTACTACAGTTTGCCTCAGATTTCCAATGATAAAAGTAAAAAGCATAGTATCTATTCTCCATAAATTATGTCAAAATACTGTGTGCACATACAAGTAAAAGATCACCATTATAAAGGGGTGTCCATTTTTTGTCCCCCAATACTATAATTGGTTTGCACCCCTTTGCCAGTTTCTCATTTTGACCAGCGGGCAGACACCTGGCAGGGATTTGGGGTAAGGTCTGGGAGCAGAGAATGGAGCTTTTTGTTCTCCAAATTTAAGTGGCCTGTGTAGGGATCAAACTCTCAACCTTAGCTTTGGGAGCCAGGAGATCTAATCAGTTGAACAGTTAAAGAGCTAAGCAAACATAACCAGTGAGAAACAAGCTGTTTCCAGGCCACAGGAGATTTCTTCTTCCTACTCCTTTTTGGGAAGCTAAGGACTCCTAGGAGAGTTAATCCATTATTCTGCTGCACGCCGCCCCCCAAGAGAATGCAGTGGCTCATATCAAATATTTATTTTTTAGGTCACTACCACTTTTGCACATTGTACACTAATTTACTGCCTCAGTGCACTAAAATGCAACTCAGTAGCCTGAAAAGTTAATGCATTTTCATCAAATTCTTAAGAGGTATCTACATCTCTTGAGAAAAAATGGCCTTACATAATGCATTAGATTTGCCCATCATTAAAGATTAAGGAAAACCAGACACAAACCAGATGCCCTGAAGGATTTCAGATACTCTTTATTGTGGAAAAATATTAGATCAGGCTTATAAAGTTTTATTTGGTAAATTTATTTTTCTATGTATAAATCCTGGCAATGTTATAAACATTGTAACATATGCTCCTATACACTTCTGAGTAAGTCAAACTTTTTTTTTTTTTTAACTTGATTAGATTTGCATAGCAGTTGGGAACTCGGGCTCTGCAATCAGGTGGACCTGAGTTCAAGTCTCAATGTTGCCATTTCTAACTACTGATAATGGATGAGGTCCTTAACTTCTCTGACCTTCAGATTCCTCGTAGAGCTTTGGGGGGATGTAATTTAATAATGCATGTAAATTGCTGAATATAGTGCCTGTCATATAGTAAGTGATTGATAAGTGTTACTTGAGTGCTCAGTCTTTGTTTCCTGCAGAGAGGTGTGAGATCATGCTTAAATATATCCTCCCCATGAACTAGAACTGCTTTAGGTTGTAGCTGCCAGTTACCAATTCACAGAGACTAAAATTTCATAAGGTAGCCCTATTACTGACATATTTCAGCTCTTTATTCTTACTACCGAGAATAAAGTAAACAAAGGTTTTATCATTTCCACATATAGCCAATGCTCATCATTCATGGGTTCCATATTTGCAAATTTGCCTACTTGCTAAAATTTATTTTTAACTCCCAAAATCAATATGCAGGATGATTTTGTGGTCACTCATGCACATGGGCAGAATGGTAAAAAATATGAATCTTCCAACACACAGGTTCCCAACTGAGGTCAGACAAGGCAAAGCTCTGCCTTGTTTCAGCTCTCATACTGTAAATAAGTACCCTTTTTACAATCTACTTCGTACCATGTTTTTTTGCATTTTTGGTCGGTGGGCTTTTCTTGGCCAATTCTGTTTAAATTGGTCCCCAGTGCATAGTGCTAAAGTGCTTTGCTCCTAAGTACAAGAAGGCTGTGATGGAAAGTAGAATGGTGGTTGCCAGGGACTTCGAGGAGCGGTTGGGGGGGGAAGCTACTATTTGATAGGTACAGAGTTTCAATTTGGGAAGATAAAAATGTTCTGGATATAGATGTTGATGATGGCTGCACAAAATGTACATGTACTTAATGCCACTGAACTATACACTTAAAAATGGTTCAATGGTCGATTTTATGTTATATATATTTTACTAGGGGTTTTTTTTAGAGTTTTTTTTTTTTTTTAAGAAAGTTGCAATGTCTTAGAAAAAAATTTCCTTATGGAAAAATATGTATGTTAGATGAGCTCTACTCAGGCTTGAGTTAGTCTGTTGGCTGCGAGTTCAATGTCAATGAATCCACAATATATATTAGATAAGATATTTTTAAACAGATAAGGTTATATATTGATTGATTGGTAACAATGTTGTGACCAGAGGCTCACAGGAATGTAACCTTGTATTTCCTCTAGGAGCAATGGTTCAGTGCTGGCCGTGGCTTTATAGAACATAACTGCTGTGAATGAGAACCAACTATATCTAACCAACCTCTCTAGAAATCAGTATTGAGTGAGTTAAGAGGTACTGAAGAAATTTGGAGAACATATATTGCTTCTCCAGTGGCAGTGATTGCAACCTCCCCGAGGCCCCAGAGCAGGAAGGTTCACCAGCTGTAGGAACCTTCACTGTGTTCTGACTGCCAATGGCCTGGCTTTGGCCACTTTCATGAAGGAGACAGGACAGTGTGTAATTAGGATGAGTGAGTAGAGAAGAATTCCTTTTGGCTGACTGGGAGAACTTGGTCCGCCAGCTTGTTGGCTTTTTGTTACATTGGCCATCTTTAAAAACAGTTTCTCACAGGAGTCCAAATTTAGGTGGTTAACGCAGTACTTTACAAGACTTGTATTTTTCTTTCTGCTGTTCTTCTTTGTACTGGGTGGGCCTTACATCTCTGTGACCATGAGTAAGATCGCAAGCAAACTTCTCTCATCTCTGTTACAAATACAAGGGGGTGTTGCAAAACAACTTTGAGAATACAAAGCATATTTCCCCAAAAATGTTTATGGTTTTACTCTTTACAGTCTGGGAACTACTGAGTACACTAATATAAAGGCTTGCCAGAGTTTCATGATGTGGCCACAGAAGGGAGGAGGAGACTAGGAATTAGAATGGATCATGAAAAATTCAACTCTATTGTGGGGGAAAAAACCAGAAAGATATTTTATGTGATCGTTCTTGTCATTTCCTTATAATGACAGCCCTTTGGTGTCACTCCATGCTAATTTTGCTTAAGCCCAGAAAAAGACTGTATAAGTGCTCAACTCACACAGCAGCATGAGAAGGTAGTTGTCCCACTTTGATATCCGATTACTCATGCTTTCAATAGATTGGAACAAAAATTAACAGAAACAAAAGTATTCTTGAGCTAGGGACCAACAGTATAGGAATAGAAGATAGGAGACTCGAAATCTGGCATTGCTGCTGAGTTTTGTGTGACCTTGAATAAGTCGATTAGCAAAGCCTTCATTTATGAATCTATGTATGGACATATGTATATATGTATGTATTAATTCATTTATTATTTTATGAAATATTCTAATGCCTACATGTGCCTGATACTGTGCTAGAGTCTGAGGAGACAACGATGCTCCAGACTGAGATTGTTACTGTCTTCATGAAACCTATAGTTTTGTTTCTTTATGTAAACTATGAGATTTGATTAGTTGTGCCCTTTCAGTGGAGATTTATCCCCAATGCAGTAATTCTCAAATTTTTTTGTTCTCAAGATTCTTTTATACTCTTAAATATTATATAGGATCCTCAAAAGCTTTTGTTTGTATTGGTCATATTTATCAATATTTAACACATTACAAATTTAAAATGAGAAATTTTAGAATATAGGTATACACAAGCATATATTGTATTTGCTGAGAGTGATGATATTGTCACACATTGTGGAGCCTCTGGAAAACTCCACTGTGCACAAAAGAAAAAACGAGAGTAGCAAAAAACATCTTAGCATTGTTATGAAAATAGTTTTTACTTCACAGACTCTCTGAAAGGGTCTCCACTCCAGGACATCCCAGACCACACTTTCAGAACCATGCCCCTAGTAATAATGTTTATACTACTTCAACTGAATATTTTTTCCCTATAACTTGAAGTCCCTTCCTCCTAATACCTGTATCTGTGCTCTGAATGAGAAATCAAATACAGTAATTTTTAAACATTGTGTATTTATTTTTTGACACATAATTATAGCCAAGAGCAGAAATATAAATATTACTCTATTATAATCACCAACTACCAACTTGAGGATATCAAGAGGACATGTTCCCATTTGTCAGTTCTAGGGTATAGGCTGAAATCTGTGGTCTTGAAGGATGTTTTGTAGATGGTCTTCAGGTCAGTCTTGAGATGATAATATTCATATTATGGCAATGCTTCATCATAATGTCCCAGGTAATAAAGTTTCTGCATTCTACTGTCCTCTAGAGGTAGAATTAACTCAGAAAAACTTCAAAATGTGGGGTGCCTGAGTGGCTCTTGATTTCGGCCGGCTTGGGTCATAATCTTGGAGTTCTGGGATTGTGCCCTGCATGGTGCTCCACACTCAGCGAGGAGTCTGCTTGAGGAGTCTCTCTCGCCCTCTTCATCTGCTTCTCCCCTACTCTTTCTCTCTCTCAAGTGAATAAATAAATCTTTAAAAAAAAAAAAAAAAGAAAAGAAAAACTTCAAAATGCGATTTCTCCTTTCCTTTCCAAAGTAGGAACTCCAGTTTATTTTATACAGATTTGAAATACAGAGAATCAAAAATAGTTGTAATTTAGCTTCCTTATTTTTCCATTGAAAAAAGACGCTTGACTCAAAGTCTTAGTGCTAACATTGTATAGGCTGTGCCCACGTCTATTATTACAATTCTCAGTTGCTTGCTTTTTCCCCCTTACTTGTCTTTCTGCCTCTACTCCTCCATCCCCCAAACAGACTATGAGCTCTTTAAAGGAACAGAATTATTTTGTTCATTTTTGTGTCTTTAGCTCTTGGTCCAACATCCAGCATATAATTAGACTGGAAAAAGGGTATTGCCTTAATAATTAAAGTAATAAATGAATGAACGTCTCCTTAAATACAAAAAACTTCAACTTCATAATTTTCCAAAAGGTATAATTAGTTATGTGTAGTCTTTCTAAGTGACTCTGGTTGTGATTTTAGTTTGCTCTGACTATGGTTTGTAGCTTTTCTCCTGGGATCCCTCTTACACATACTGGTAGGGGAGACTGGTGTTACAGGTCCCTGTGTCTTTGCCACCTCTAGTGGTTCTCTGGTAGAGCAATGAGCATTTTGAACATTCCAGTGGAGCTTTTGCATTTGATGATTATGACTACCCATAGACACTTTAACGAGGACCTTGCAAGGGAGTGGCCATGCTGGCTCTGACACCACTATTTAAAACCTTAGGAACAGGGGCTCCTGGGTGGCTCAGTTGGTTAAGGGTCTGACTCCTGATCTCAGCTCAGGTGTTGATCTCAGGGTTGTGAATTCAAGCTCCATGTTGGGCTGGGCGTGGAGCCTACTGGAAAAAAAAAAGAAGAAGAAGAAGAAGACCTTAAGACCAGGACCCTTACCCAACACAGGTCATATTTAGGTCAAATTGATTTTCAGGAGCATCAAAGGTAGTCAGAGAAGAGAAAAGAAATCTCAAAAGAGCAGTGTGTGTGTGTGTGTGTGTGTGTGTGTGTGTGTAAGCAAGGCAAAGGTAGAACAATCTTTTTTGCCTTGACCTAGTGGGGAGAGCTGTGAACTGATTACATGCGCCATAGTCTTCACCTTCTCCTTTGCATTCTTTTCTGTAAAGGACTAAGTTTCCCAGTGATACTTCTCTACCTCCTTTCTTCTCATCTGAGCAGGGAGGAATTTTCCCCCAAAACTAGGATAGAGTTTATCACCTCAGTTTACCTAGTAAGGCATAGCTCTTTGAGTAAGACAGCCACGGTGGGCCAGAAGTCAACCTATTTCCCAGAATGTTCTCTTAAATTAAGTTCCTTAGCTCCCAGGGGCATCTGCGAATTCCATAAATAATTGCATAAAACTCAGTTCTCTGTGGTATTCTAGCTCATCCAGATAACCACCTTATATCTGAGTACTATCTCAATGTCTTCATTTTCTATATTCTGCAAATACAGTATATACAGTTGAGTTTTGTTTTTTTACTATAATCAAGTTGGCTTCAAGTGCCATCTAATGTGATAAGGGTTAACTTTTATTCATGGGAGTTTTCAAAAAATTGTTTTTTCTTTGAAAGGTATCTTTACATTATTCAGGCTTGAGAACCTGGCTCAAATAACTACCTTATTTTATCAACAGCAAATAAGCATAGCTACTTAAGTTCTTTGCCTGAAGACAGTGGCTTAGTTTGGAAAAAGTCTGTGAGTCACGTATTTATCCCTTTTTACTGGAGCTAGAGTTTCTTTTTGTTTATGTTGAATGCACATGCAGTGAGACCGCATGTAGGAATGTTTCAGACCCCCTGATGAAAGTTACACCAGTCTTCAGTGGGGCTCTCCAGTTTGCTACAACCCACACTCTCATGTTCAGCCTCCCACTTCCACACATGGCCCACCTCCCTGGATTAAGAAGGCACAAACTTCTGCCTGCAAAATTTAATGAGGTCAAATTTTTAAAATTTACAAATGAGAAATATAGTAAGTATAAAAAGTTAATTTTCATTATTTTTGATAACTGCTTTCCTTCACAATGTTTTGGTTTACTTTAGAACAAGCACATGGTTTCCAGAGCCGATGACAATATAGGTTAAACTGGTAAAAACATATCTTTAGTTTTAAAATCCTTACCCTTATTATTGAGTTAAGCTTTCTAGTAAACGACCACTTCCTGAGAGAAAATCTTGAAATATTTAGGGTTTTGTTTTGGGGGACCTTTGGAGACCATAATAAATTTGATAAAGAGTATGTTTCTGGAAATAAAAAAATAAATTCTTTAAGTTTTTTAGATTTAGATTTTAAAATGTAAAGTCTTAAAGCACTTTAAAAAAAATTTAGCTCCCTTATTACTCAATCAGTGTCTTGGAAGTAGTGATAGCCTTAGAAAAATTCAGTTCCTTCCAAGAGTATTCAGAAAATGTTTTTTTATTTTTTTTGGAATTGCCTAAAGCATTGTTTTTCATAATTCATGGAGTATTGGCTTTCAGAAGCATTCTGTTTCCAAATTCTTTTGTAAATTCCTAGAAAGAACTCTTCAAACAGATGTATTCATTTGGTCATTTCTTTTTTAAAGATTTTATTTATTTATTTGACAGAGACACAGCAAGAGCAGGAACACAGGCAGGAGGAATGGGAGAGGGAGAAGCAGGCTTCCCGCTGAGCAGGGAGCCCAATGTGGGACTCGATCCCAGGACCCTGGGATCATGACCTGAGCCAAAGGCAGACACTTAACGACTGAGCCACCCAGGTGCCCTCATTTGGTCATTTATTTGTTCATTAAACACTTATTAGCACTTGGCTTATGATAGGTACTATGCCAGGAATTGGAAATAAGAAAAAAAATGATGCTTTTTGCCTAAGGATAAAACTCTGAATTTTAGAAACATAAAAATTTTAAATTATTATGTCTATTTATGAACAGATGGAGAAACTGAGGCCCAGAGAAAGGTTGCATGACTTAAAGTAGAATTAAATTTTAAAAAGCTTATTTGATTTACAAAGGCAATTTGCATTGAACTACTTTTGAAGCACCAAGTACTTCTTTTATATTGAGTTAAGATTTTTTTTAATGTTCTAAAATTAACAAATAAGGTCAGTGCTCAATTTCCTGGGTCAATGCCACAGTGGTGCCCTTTGTGCTTGGAACCAGTCCATAGTCTGGCTTGGCAACTGAAAGACCTAATGACCTGCATTTGGCAATTAGTGTAGGAGTTTTAGTGTCTACTAACTAAACATACTTTGAATGCTCATTTGCTCAGATACTGGGAGTCAACCTTTTGTTATAGGATGTCACTATTTCTGTTAAACTCATTTTCAGTATTTTGAATTATATACTTCCTTCTTGAAATTTCAAACTAATAAGTCAGTAGTTTTTAATAATTTTAACCATTGAGAGTTCTAGCTGATTTTTTTTTTTTGGGCTTAAAAATTAGTTACCTCCTTTAATTATAGGAAAAACATTTTCATTTAATTAGATTTAACATGAACATTCTGGCCCCTGCTGGGAACTCTTAAGAACTACATCACTTGGACTACCAATTTTTCTAAGGTCTAAGGACTTAAACCTTGAATTCAGTTTTATATATCCTCTCTCTTTTTTGAACATACAGAAATGTATTAAATAAAATCTATAAGTAAAGCAAATGCTTTACTATTATTGAGACTCAAAATCTGTGTTAAATATTGGACATTTTTACATGACACATTGAATTTAAATCCACTGTAATTCAAATTTTCTACCTTAGTTTTAAATATGAAGAAATCTAATATTTTTCATCTACACTGAAACTCAGAGGAGAAATCTGATGAGAGAAGAGGTGAAATTTAAATACTTGAAAAAGTGTGGTAAAGACTCTACTTAGAATTTCATTCCTGGGGTGGCTGGGTAATGGACACTGGGGAGGGTATGTGCTATAGTGAGCACTGTGAGTTGTGTAAGACTGATGAATCACAGACCTGTACCCCTGAAACAAATAATACATTATATGTTAATTAAAAAAATAAAATAAATTTTTAAAAAAGAATTTCATTTCATCAAATATTTATGGAACACCCAGTGTTTGGTTGTGGGTAGGCACTGAGTATATTTATACAAAACATTGCCCGATCCCACTGGGTAATATTTATAAAACAGCACCTCAGCAAGTGTGAAATCATGGAATGGAGTATGGACTGTAGGACAAACCAGGTTTCTTGGGTGTAGCCGAATGATTTATGCACATGGGAGACAGGCTTGGAGGTAGTGGACAAATGGGAGACTAGAAAGACGATTATAAAACACCCCCTCTCCAAAACCTATGAATAAATAAATACTCTTGCCCAAACAGTCTCTACAAGCTCTCTGACTTTGGGCAAATTAGGGGAACTTCATTTCCTTAATAATCTGCAAAATGGAAATATTGGTTACATTGTGAGGACAAAATGAGATAATAATGTTAAGTGCCAAGAAAAGTGCCTGATGACAAGTAAGTACTTAATAAATATTAAATATTAAACTTACCATCAAATGTAATAACAAAAATAACAGCAGTACCTAACAATATGTATATATATATCATTAATGTTAACTTGTATTAGAAATCTTTGCAAAAATGAAAATTTATAAAATGAAATTTTGTAAAGTGAGAGATGGGTATACAGTTGACTCTTGAACAATGCAAGGGTTAGAGGCACTGACCCCTGTGTAGTTGAAAATCTGCACATAACTTTTGACTCCTCCAAAACTTAACTACTAATAGCCTACTGTTGACCAGAAGCCTTGCTGACAACATACACAGTTAATTAATACATATTCTGTATGTTATTATATACAAATAATGTATTATATACTGTATTCCTTCAATAAAGGAAACTAGAGAAAAGAAAATGTTGAGAAAATCTTAAAGAGAAAATACATTTATAGTACTGCACTGCTTTTATAAAAAAAATCTGTATAAATGGACTTGCATAGTTCAAACCTGGTTGTTCAAAGATCAGCTGTATATAATGTACACAAGAGGAAGATCTAAAGCAAAATGACTAAAAACCTAGAAAGAAAAAAGTAGGAAAAAACATGCCAGGCAAATGCTAACAAAAAGAAAGCTGGGGTCATGATTCTAATCACAGACAGACTGAATTTAAGGCAGAAAGTTTAAAACAGGACAAATATGGAAATTTTATGATGGTAAAGGATTTAAAGAAAGGATATTCCTTTCATAAATCTTAAAGCACTGCATAATATAATAAAAATACATAAAGAAGAACTGCAGAATTACAAGGAAAAATTATCAGACTTGAAATAGTAGTAACCCATTTTAATTCACATCGTGGATCACGCTGTCAAAAGTTAGTAAGGGTATGCCTGAACAACGAAGCCAATAAGGTTGGCAAAATAAATGTGGTGGATGGAATCGATGCAGTCGATGGAATCAATATCCTGTGAACTGAAAATCAATCTTATTTTAAAAACCCATGAGACATTTACCATTACCAACTGACTAAATATATTGGCACCCACCCCAAAAAAATCTCTCAGTAAGTTGGAGAAATTAAAAATAATCCAGACCAGGTTCTCTGATAATAATGTAATTAAGCAAGGGGTGCCTGGGTGACTCAGTTGGTTGAGCGACTGCCTTCGGCTCAGGTCATGATCCTGGAGTCCCGGGATCGAGTCCCGCATCGGGCTCCCTGCTCGGCAGGGAGTCTGCTTCTCCCTCTGACCCTCCCCCTCGCATGCTCTCTCATTCTCACTCTCAAATAAATGGATGGAATCTTTAAAAAAAAAAAATGTAATTAAGCAAAAATGAATAACCAAAATAAAAACCATCATCTCCACTACTTGGAAATACAAAAATTATTTAAAAGAATCTTTGGTACAAATTGAAGTAAAACTGATATGGCAGAATCTGTACAAAATAATAATTAAAACACTATGTACAAAATAGTAATTAAAACATTATATACCAAGACCTATAGGATAGAACTACCAGTGTGTTCAGCAGTTATTCATAGCTTTAAACATGTATTACTAAACTAGAATACATGAAAATAGCAAACTATTTAACTCAAAAAACTAGAAAATGTACTACAAAAAAGATTATAAATTAAACCTTAAAAAAGCAGAAGAAAAATAAAAAGGTAAATCAGAAATTGAGTCAGAAATAGCAAAGCAGTAGAATTAATACTATGGCCTGTTTCCTTAAGGAGAAAAAATAATAATACACTAGCTAAGCTAATCAATATAAATAAGGCATGAATATTTTAAAATTTAAAAAAAGATTACAGTCACAGTAAGAGAATTAAAGAATTAAAAGAGTATATTGCAAAAGTATTATTCAAATAAATGTAAAGACCTGTGTGAAATTGAGATGATAAAGATTTTTCTAGAGAAAACATAACAAAGGAAGAAAATGGAATAATCACCAGAAAACTAGTCTCTGAAAAGTGCCAGTTTATAGATGATCTTTCCAAATCTTCAAAGGACAGATAGTATTTTTCAAAATAATGTTTTGAGGTGAGCATTTTTTACTGAAATATGAGTATATTCTCATAGTATAGGGCAAGTATTATTCTGTGAAACTCTTGGTTCAATGTATATATTTATACCAGGTCTCCTTTGAAAGCTACATTTCTTACTGTGAATCACAATCAAAACACTCTGAAAGCCACTGTTCTGGAATTTTAATAAATTAAAGAGTGAAAATAAATCAATAGAGAAAGCTTACAAAAATTTCTAAGATACCATAATACTGATACTGACACCTGGCAAGGAAAGCAAGAAAAGAATATTGACACAATATACTGGGGCCAAGCCAGTCATTCCAGCAGTGCAAACATGGTTCAATAGCTGAAATCTATTAATATCTTTCAACATATTAATTGGCAAAAGGAGAGGAAACACGATTGTCTTAATAGATTTCCTTAATAGATTCCTTAATAGATTCCTATAAAACATGACAGAATTTAAATAGAAGTCCTTTAACTAGGACCATTCTTTATTAAAAACCTTCAGTAAAATATGAGTAGATGGATATTTTGTTGAAGTGATAAACCAGCATTATGTTTAATGATAAAACACTATACATATCCTCATTAAAATCAGAAATATATTAACGATACCCTCAATCATAAATATTACTTGTTATTTTTATGGAATTATTAGCCAAGACAAGATTGTAGAATAAGAGGCATAAATATAGGGAAGAAAAAAAGAGCATAAATATAGGACAATAGAAGACAAATTTTCATTTTTGCAGGTGGTGTAATTTAATGCCTGTAAAAAAATCTAAAGAAGCGGGGCACTTGGGTGGCTCAGTCGGTTAAGCCTCCAACTCTTGATTTCAGCTCAGGTGATGATCTCAGGGTCATGAGATTGAGACCTGCATTGGACCCCACACTGGGCATGGAGCCTGCTTAAGATTCTCTCTCTCCCTCTGCCCCTCACTCCACTCGTTCTCTCTCTCTCTTTCTCTCTAAAAAGAAAAAAAAAGAACCTAAAGAATCAACTGAAAAGAAGTATATGAATCAAATTTAGTAAGGTGGCATGTTACAAAACACACTCTGAAATCACAGATTTTCTCTATGCCAAAAGTAATCAACTAGAAAATATAATGAACAAAAAAAAGATGTCATTCAAAATAACAGCCAAAACTAAACCAAACCAAATACAAACACCAAAGGAGAACTCAGCTAGAGGTATGTGGGCTCTATCAAAGTAGTTCTCAGCCCTGACCGGGGCTAAGCTCTTAACAAATACGCACCACCTGTGTTCCACACCAAACCAATTAAACCTTTGGTGTAGGGCCTAGACATCTGTATTTTTTTTCCATCCAAGTGATTGTAAAATACTAGGATAAAGAACTACTGCTCCAAATGAAGAAAATATTGAAACTCATAATAAATGGAAAAACACATCCTATTCATGAACGGGGAAGACTCAATGTTGTATAAATGACATTCTCTTTAGTCCATAAATGCAATATAATTTCCACCTAAAATAGCAACCAATTTTTAAACATAAGAAATATTTCAGAGTAAGTAGGTAAATTTTGATAAAGTAGGGAAACAAGAGGGGACTGACATTCATGGATATGAAAACATTTTAAGGACTGCTAATTTATTTATTTTATTTTTTAAAAGATTTTATTTATTTGACAGAGAGAGACAAAGCAAGAGAGGGAACACAAGCAGGGGGAGTGGCAGAGGGAGAAGCAGGCTTCCTGCGGGGCAGGGAGCCTGATGTGGGGCTCCATCCCAGGACCCTGGGATCATGACCTGAGCCGAAGGCAGCCGCTTAACTGACTAAGCCACCCAGGCGCCCCGAGGACTGCTAATTTAAAATAGCATATTAGAAAACAAAAAAGTAGAGGAGCGACATAGAAAAAAAAAAAAAAGAGTGAAAAATAGACCCCAGCATGTAAGAAAACTATGTTAAGTGATACGAGTGTCGTTTTTAAGTGAGGCCATTAAAGAGATGCGTTATGTATTAGCATTGTGACAGAGCAAAAGTCACGTGGACCCCCGGCCACTGGACTGTAAGTTCCATGAAAGCAGGGAAAATTTCATATACATGAAAAATGTAAATCTCAAAAATGAAACCAGAAAAGCATGAGAAGAAAATGAGAGTGGTTTTTTTATACCATGCTGTAGATTTTAGAGTGGTTGTCATACAATCAAAGCATGTACATACACTGAATTTGTTTGAGGTTTTCTTTGCCATGATGGAAATTTAAAATTAACTGGTCACATTTATCAATCTTTTCTATGTAGAGCTTGATAAATGTGCCTCGGTAAAAGTTTTTAATTTCAGCATGGCAAAGAAAACCCCCCCAAAAAAGTCATGCACAGAAAAGTCCTGCACAATACAAAATATTTTCTAATTTTTCTTGTGATTATTCCTGTGACCGATTGATTATTTACAAGTGTGTTGTTTAGTTTCCAAATATTTAGAGATTTTTCTAGATATATTTTTGTTACTAACTCCTGGTTTAACTCTGTTCTCATCAGAGAACATACTCTGTATGATTTCAATCCTTTTGCATACATTAAAGCTGGTATTGTGACCTGGCAGATGGTCTAACTTGGTGAATGTTTCGTGAGCATTTGAAAAGAATGTTTATCCTTTTGTTGTTGCCCGTAGGATTCAATAAATGTCTATTGGGTCAAGTAGTTTTATATATCCTTACTTATTCCTATCTACTTGTTCTATCAGTTACTAAGAGAGGAGTATTGAAGCCTCCAGTTATAATGATGGATTTGACTATTTCTCCTTTCATTTCTGTATGTTTTTGCTTCATGTATTGTGAAGCCATGTAATTGGATGCATACATATTAAAAATTGTAATGCTTTTGTGATGAATTAAATGGACTCTTTTATCATTATGCAGTGTTGCTCTTTATCTCTGGTAATATTCCTTCTCTCGGAATCTGCTTTGTCTGATATTAATATAGCCACTCCATCCTTCTTAGGATTAGTGTTTGCACCGTACATCTTTTTCTATCCATTTACTTTCAACCTGTCTATTTTTATTGGTCTTAAAAATGTTTAATTCCAGTAAACATACAGTGTTATATTAGTTTCACGGGTACATTATGGTGATTCAACAATTCTATACATGACTCAGTGCTTATCATGGTAAGTGTACCCTTAATCCCCTTCACCTACTTCACCCATCTTCCCACCCAACTCCCCTCAGGTAACCATCCATTCTCTACAGTTAAGAGTTTGTTTTTTGGTTTGTCTCTTTTTTTCTTTGTCCATTTGTTTTGTTTCTTAAATTCCACATATGAGTGAAATCATATGCTTTTTGTCTTGACTATTTTAAAATCCTTGTCTGCAGATTCCATTACTATGTCTTTTTTTGTGTGTATGTCTGTTGACTGTTTTTTCTCCTGGTTATGAGTCACATTTTTTTGCTCATTTGTATATCTGGTAATTTTTTATTGGGTGTAGGGAACTGTAAATGCTCTGTTGCAGAATTTTTGAATTTTGTTTTCTTCTTTTACAGCGTTGAAGTTGGCTTAAACAAGATGTTAAGGTACTTGAAGATCAGCTTGATGTTTTTGAGGCTGACTTTCAAGTTTTGTTGGTAAGGGTCTACAGTAGCCTCTATTCCAGGCCTAGTTTAGTCCAATGACTAAGATATGACTTAGGTCTTTTAATGCCTTGAGTATTCAGTCTTTCCACTCTGGCTGCTCAGAACTTAGAGCCCTCTGTGATCCTGAAGAATGTTCAGAGAGTCTTTGCCTGGCCCTTAAAGGGTCACTCTATTGACTTATGGCCTATTTTAGATTCAAGGGAACCCTGTGCAGACCCCCGGAGTCTTTCTTTGCATCGCTCCCCCCCTCTCTGGCACTCTGCCCCACAATATCCAGTGTCTTCAGCCTCTCCAATTTCTGTTTCCTCAACTTAGCAAAATTATTGTACTCTCGTTCCCTTCTCTGCAATGTGATCCAAAATGTACCTCATTGTTACAACAGGAAGGCAAGTATAGTACCAGATAATCAAATGTGGCCTGAGGTAGTAGTCCCCTTAGAAGACAAATACAACAAAGGAAAAATGAAACAATGATGACATTGTTTGATGAAAAAGGCTAAATTTCTTGTTACCTTCAATCCAGAACTCTTAAGAATAAGAAAAAATTTAACAACCCAATAGAAAAATGACAAAAATAAATGCTAATTTCTAATAAACCTATAAAAAGATATTCAACCTCACTTATAAGTAAAAATACAATTAAAATATCAGTGAAATACCACTTCTCATTCAAGTATTAGGATGAACACAGGAAAACAGCCCCCTCCTTCCCTCTTGGTGAGAGTGTAAATTTTAATTTTTACCCACTCTGCAGGACAATTTGGCACTCTCTTTCAAAATTTTAAATACACGATCTTGCTTTGACCAGGCAATTCTATTTTCTAGGATTTGCCTTCAGATGAACTTGCACAACCTCAAAAATATTTGTAAGGCTTATAATGTTGAGAAGTTGGGAGTAATGTACATGTCTAATAATTAAAAATAAATAGGGCGCCTGGGTGGCTCAGTTGATTGAGCGACTGCCTTCGGCTCGGGTCATGATCCTGGAGTCCCGGGATCGAGTCCCGCATCGGGCTCCCTGCTCAGCAGGGAGTCTGCTTCTCCTTCTGACCCTCCCCCCTCTCATGCTCTCTCTCTATCTCATTCTCTCTCTCAAATAAATAAATAAAATCTTTAAAAATAAATAAATAAATAAATAAATTATGGTATCTCTAAGCAGATCTATACATATATACTGACATAGAAAGATGACATAATATACTAAGTAGAAAAAGCAAATTTTAGAACAGAATAGATATTATAACTATGAAATAAAGTTATATTCATTATATGTATGCTTTCTCCATAGATATTTCATCCAATCCCATGACCTTTAATATCAAATATTTGCTGATGTTTGCTCCAGACTCATATTCAACAGTCTACATCCTGTTGGATAGTTAATAGGAATTTCCAACTTAACATGGCCAAAGCAGATACCAATTCTCTCCCCTACACGGTCTTCCCCATTTCAGTAAACGGCTCCACCGTTCAACCACTTGTTCATGTCAAACACCTGGGAGTCAAAGAATTTTGCTCACTGAGCTCCTCACTCCACACCATCCAAGTAGGAATAAAGGAGTCAGAAAGCTGGAAGTTTAATTGAGTATTTCTTGGTTGTGGGACAATAAAATAGCTACCGTTTTTTAAACTAGCAATACATTAGTCACTATATCAGGAACTTCGTATACATATTATCTCATTTAACTCTCACAAAACTCTATAAGGCAAGGGTTATTTCAACATTTTTTACAGTTTAAAATTTCAGGTGATAATGCTTTAGTGAAAAATGAGCCGTGTGTGTGTGTGTGTGTGTGTGTGTGTGTGTGGCGTGAGCATGTTTATGTGTAAATCCTCTTGTGCTTCTCTTTCTTTGTTGCAGCATATAGGTCCTGCCAGAATATGGTTACCAGGTAATATAGCTATCCTAAGAACACCAGTGTGGTCCCAAAGTAGGTGCCATTGGAAGCATAGTGGGTACTTCCTGTGAAGTGTTGATTCTCATAGCTGGTATGTGCAGAAAAATCCGTATATTCCCACTTCTTCACTAGTTCCAATTCTATGTACAGAATCCATTCTTCCTCAGTTATATAAAAATTTTACTTCTTTCTCTGTTGTGTAAAAATATTAGTTGTCTTTATGTTTAGAAGGATGTAGTTTTTTTAAAATAAATGCATTCAGTGCAACTTATTAGCAGAGTCACAAGAAGGTTTTGAAAATTCATTTTATCTGGTGCTGTGCTAAGTACCAGTAACAAAGAAATTAATAAAAACACAATGCCCCTGACGACCTTACATTCCGGTGGGGGAGACAGACTTGTAAACAGATATGTTAAAGTAGAAGGTAGTAAGTGCTCTTCTGAGGATTGAGCAAAGAGCTGTCAGTGCAAAAGCACATTAGACTCTGCCTGAGGGAGTCAAGAAGGTTTAACGGAATAGGTGACATTTGAGCTAGATCTTGAAGGATGGGTAAGAGTTTGCCAGGTGAATGAGATGATCTCTAAATAAAGTGCCTAGTACAGGGCCAGGCACTTGGTAAGACCCAGTAAATGTTAACATCTAGTTCCAGTCGGGGAAGTATCCAGGCAGAGGACACAGGTCAGGTCAATTCAAGGAACACTTATTGAGGACCTTGTATATGTCAGGCACTGTTCCAGGTTCTTCAGCCCTATGTGCCAGGCACATCCTGTGAAGACAGATAATTACACAAGGGTCTGATGTGAGCCATGTTCAGATCTACTATTTATAGATTTTGCTCTCAAGATGGAGCAGGGATGTTCGTTTTAACACTGCTGACACATTTCATCTTGTTTGCAAGCTCCTACTACTATGGTATTGACAGCACTGAGGTGTAAGCAGCTAATGACTGTTCTAGACTCAGTTTCATGAAGGCAGTGGTGACAGTCTAGCCTGGCTTCCCCCTGTGCTTGGGGCCACTTTGATTTGCACTTGGCTCAGGTCCAAGCAACAGCTCATCCCCATAGCAAGGATGGGAGGATCCAGATGCCTGCATTCCTGTTCCAGCTCAATGACCCAGTAGATTCAACTTGCCCTCTCTTCAATAAGCCCCTTTGTCATAACTAGCCACCAAATCTTGATGTTTATTCTATAGCAGAGTAAGAAATAGTATAAATAGAATCTATACTGTTACCTGAATTTATTATGTTAAACACAGAGCCTATACATTTCTGTGTCTAAAAGAGAACATTTCTAAATGTAAGGAATATTCTATGCTTTCTTTTTTTAAAAAAAAGACTTTATTTATTTGACAGAGAGAGAGCACAAGTAGGTAGAGTGGTAGAGGGAGAAGAAGCGGGCTCCCTGGTGGGGCTCCATCCCAGGACCCTGCGATCATGACCTGAGCCGAAGGCAGACGCTTAACGACTGAGCCACCCAGGGCTTTCAGTTTTACTAGCATAGCAGTTAGAATAATAGAAGGAATGTGCCAAGTATTCCACAATTTATTTAATTCTCACAACAATTCTATATCATAGGAGTTATTTTAACTATTGTACAAATTAGAAAACTAAGGTACAGAACGCTAAACTTACCAAAAACTAAACATGGCAGCACTAGAATTTGAAACCAGGTATATCAAACTCCCACCCCACTGTCTTTCCTCTATAGCAGTGTCCAGTCTTAATCCCACCATTTACTGTGTTTCCCACCCTATGCCAGACACAATGTGAGATGCTCAAATACATTTTCTAATCCTCATGAATTTTCTTTCATGCAACATTTAAAGCAATTGAGCACCTTGCTAGCAGTCAGAGCCAGCAAATTAGAGGTCTCGACATCAAGCCTGAGTCTGAGATTTGGATGCCTGCTTTCTTTCTATTATACCACACAGTGCTTTCCTCCCTAGAGTACCTTGGAATCAAATGGGGAACTTTGAAAAAAAAGTCCTACCCCCGGAGAGTCTAATTTAACTGGTCTGGAGTAGAGCCCAGGTGATTTAAAGCTTTTAGGTGATTATAACCTGCTGTCTGGTTTCACACCACAGCTCTCAAAAGTTGGAGTAGGAAGCTTGAGGTAAGGCACAGTTTCATTTATATGGTAAATTGGTGTAAAATGCCACTTACAGATTATTTTTAAAGTGACTGTATTTTTTTTTTAAAGATTTTATTTATTTATTTGACAGAGAGACACAGCGAGAGAGGGAACACAAGCAGGGGGAGTGGGAGAGGGAGAAGCAGGCCTCCCGCAGAGCAGGGAGCCCGATGCGGGGCTCGATCCCAGGACCCTGGGATCATGACCTGAGCCGAAGGCAGACGCCCAACGACTGAGCCACCCAGGCGCCCCTAAAGTGACTGTATTTTTGTAGAAAGTTCTGAAGAACATAGAGGAAGCAACATGGGCTTTGGAGTAAGAATGACCTGACTATGAACCTTAACTTTCACCCTCTCTTACTGAGTGACCCTTGGCAAGTTACTCAGCATTCTGCAAAATACTGATTGTAAAGTAAAAGGTGTCCTTGAGAAGACAATTTTCGTCTTGGAATAAATGAAATGAATGCTGCTCTTGGTGCCCTCCTCCTGAAGCTCATTATGCACAAAATGCATTGAAAAGGCTTTGGGAAAACTCTTTAGTTTTTCTAGTCAACCTGACTCTTTTCTTTTTTTTGAAGGCCACTGACTTTATTGATTCTTAACATTTTACAACAACAGTGACCGTTCTGCCAATATAAGGAGCCAAATTGCTATAAAACAGACCAGGGAAGGTTGGAGGTGAGGGAAAGGGCCCGGAATCCATTCAGAAAAGCTGAGGGTTGTTAACATGAAACTGGCAGGGGAGAGAGAAGGGAGACGCGCGTGCAAGAGTGAGAATTTCAAAAAAAACGTCAGAGGTGAGTGACAATAGCGATCTCCTCTTTTGTAGGAGGAGTCCCCTAACTCCTCAAAGGAGGCCTCAAACTCTGGACTCTCAATGCTGGGGCAAGGGATTGGGGGCTCCCAAGAGAGCATCACAAGAAGTGGCGCCGCTCTTGAGGGCATCCAAAGCAGTCTGGAACTGCTTAGCATTGGCCCCGCATGTGTCCTTAGGCCATTCCCAGGAAGCCCATCTTCTGCCTCCCCATGCCCAACATTCCCCAAACCACCAGGACTCTCTTACAACTACTCAGGAGTGATGCCTTCACTGCCAGGCCGCATGGCATCACTGGGAGGTGGCCGGGAGAGGATGATTCCCTTTTAGCCAATGCCAGTGTGGGTAAGGGGGAAAGGGGAAGGAGATCTATTTTTTAAACGAATTAGGCTATTTTTTAAGTTTCAATATAATTAATGTACAGTGTCATAATTAGTTTCAAATGTATCCAACAATTCTATACATTTACTCAGGGCTCATCACCATAGGTGTACTCTTAATCCCCATCACCTGTTTCACCCATTCCCCTCCCCTCCAACCTACCTCTCCTCTGGTAACCATCAGTTTCTTCTCTACAGTTAAGAGTCTGGTGAGGTTTTTGTTTTTTGTTTGTTTGTTTCTTTTGTTTCTTAAATTCCACATACGAGTGAAATCATATGGTATCTGTCTTTCTCCGACTGATTTCTCTCACTTTGCATTATACCTTTTAGATCCACCCATGTGGTTGACAAGGGTTCCTTTTTCTCCAAATCCTCACCAACACTTACTGTTTCTTGTGTTTCTGGTTTTAGCCATTATAACAGATGTGAGGTGATACCTCACTGTGGTTTTGATTTGCAATTCTCTGATGATGAGTGATGTTGAGCATCTTTTCAGGGGTCTGTGAGCCATCTGTAGGTCTTCTTTGGAGAAATGTCTGTTCATGTCTTCTGCCCATTTTTAATTGGATTATTTGGTTTTTTGGTGTTGAGTTGTATAAGTTATTTATGTATGTTGGATACTAACTGTTTATTGGATATGTCATTTGCAAATATCTTCTCCCATTCCATAGGTTGCCTTTTAGTTTTATTGATTCTTTCTTTGGCTGTGCAGAAGCTTTATATTGTGACGTGGTCCCAATAGTTTATTTTTGCTTTTTTTCCCCTGGCCTCAGGAGACATATCTAGAAAAAATGTTGCTGTTGCTGATGTCAGAGAAATTACTGCCTGTGCTCTCTTTTAGGATTTTTATGGTTTCAGGTCTCATTTTGAGTTTTAATCCATCTTGAGCTTTACCCCATTTTGAGTTTATTTTTATATATGTGTAAGAAAGTGATCTATTTTCATTCTTTTGCATGGAGCTGTCCAGTTTTCCCAATGTCATTTGTTGAAGAGGCATTGTCCCATTGCATATTCTCATCTCCTTTGTCATAGATTAATTGACCATGTAAATGTGGGTTTATTTCTGGGCTCTCTATTCTGTTCCATTGATCTATGTGTCTATTTTTGGACTAGTACCATACTGTTTTGATTACTACAGCTTTGTGGTATATCTTGAAATCTGGGATTGTGATACCTCCAGTTTTGTTCTCCTTTTTTAAGATTGTTTTGGCAACTTGGGGTCTTTGTGGTTTCATTCAAATTTTAGGATTATTCCGGTTCTGTAAAAAATGCTATTAGAATTTTTGATGGGGATTGCACTGACTGTAAATTGCTTTAGGTACAATGGACATTTTAACAATATTTGTTCTCCCAATCCATTAGCATAGAATATCTTTCCATTTGTTTGTGTCATCTTTAATTTCTTTCATCAACATTTTTAGTTTTCAGAGTACAGGTCTTTAACCTCCTTGGTTAAGTTTATTCCTGAGTATTTTATTATCTTTGGTGCAAATGTAAATGGGATTGTTTTCATAATTCTCTTTCTGCTACTTCATTATTAGTGTATAGAAATGCACCAGATTCCTGTGTATTGATTTTTTTATCCTGCAACTTTACTGAATTCATTTATCAGTTCTCATAGTTTTTTGGTGGTTCTTTAGGGTTTTCTATATATCATGGCATCAGCAAATAGTGAAAGTTTTACTTTGTGCCAATTTAGATGCCTTTTATTCCTTTTTCTTGTCTGATAGTTGTGGCTAGGACTTCAAGTAATATGTTGAATAAAAGTGGTGAGAGTGACTGTCCTTATATTGTTCCTGATCTTAGGGGAAAAGCTCTCAACTTTTCACCATTGAGTATGAAGTTAGCTGTGGGTTTTTCATATATGGCCTTTATTATGTTGAGGTATGTTCCCTTTAAACATAAGGGGAAGGATATTTTTAATGTCTCAGACTAGACTTGAAATATATTTTGTAATAGAAACAATGTGTGGATGATTATTAGGTTTCTTGGTTATTTAAGTAAAGCCTACTCATAATACAGAAATGTACTGTGTTTTATATTCAAATAGGACTGTATTTCAGTAAACTTTTGTGTCAAAGAGGCTTTGAGGAATTAGTATGGAAGCATAACCATCATTTATAACATTGTTTCTATGAGAACTATGGTGTCACTACTTGGGACTCTAAGAAATACCTTCTCTCCTCTCTGACTCAGCTTAACAAATACAGCAACCACTGCTCATCTAATGAAAAGAGAATGAGGCTGCTCAAAGAATGCTGTATGCTCTCTGGAGTTCAGCAGAGTTCTTTTACCTATTGATTTTAAGTTCACAACATACTTGAGGTTGAGGACTAATTCTTTCCTTCATTTGTGTCTGTCTTCTCAAGCAACCTATCATATAGTATGAGCATATAGTAGACATTAACATATTCATAGATTAGATCTGAAATCAGTAATGACTTCACTGTCGGTGGAAAAACAGGACACTGGGGGTCATACCCTGCGGTGACAAAATGTTCCTCAAATCATTACTTATTGTTTCCTGGAATCAGGTGCCTTTCAATGACAAGACTTTAGGAAACTAAGTGACGGTTAGAGTAAAATATCATGGTGGAAATTATGAGTTTAAGAGCCTGGGGGTGGTTCTGATTGCACTGGAAAGCTTACATAAAGAAAATGACAAACTCAGGGATTTATATTATTAGCTCAAGGCACTGTCAGAGAATCAGAAAGCTTCCTTGACTACCTTTAATAAAAGGCCTTATTTCTTGTATCAATGGATCTGAGGTACCAAAAATCAAACGTAGGTTTGATGCATTACAATAAAACGAAGCTTTATGCATTACAATGCAGACTTTCTAAGCACCAGTTGGAAGCATGGGATCGCCAAAATAGAAATACTTGGGTAGGTTCTGATGGTGCTTACTGGTAGTTCTAATCCAGCTACCTTGAGTCCCCAAATCCCACTCAGTCTTAGCTGTCAGTAGAAGCAGTCTTTCTTCCTCTGTCTGATAATCTTTCTCGTTGCCTGATAACCTGTTATAATATTACCTGAGGTTGTGTATTTCCCAGAGGTTGATGAATCTCCTTATGGTCAATCCCCACTGTTTCTCATTGCATCCAGACCCAGGTCCATTTCATAATTAGATTCAAATCCTGGAATACCTCAGGGAAGAAGAGGAAAAGAGAAAAACTAAACAATATGCATGATTACAGTCCTCATTCCTATTTAGTTGATTCTACTTTATAATTAGGATCAGTTGCCCCAGTCAATACAGTATTTGCAACTCCCTTCTTTCGCTACCCTTACACTGTTTCCACTGTCAGCTAACACTTTTGCTAGTTGTGATTATTTATCAGGTAGAGTGACCTGAACTTTCATTCCTGAAAGATCTGAACCATTAATGTTTTTGCTTGACTTGGGTTGCTCTAATCTTCTAGTAACTGTTACCATGGACATGGGAGTATTAAGAGTTGCCCAGAGAATCCCTGGCCTTCCAGACATAGTCTTCCCTCTCTGCTGTACAGTACCAACCCTTTTTCTATTTTATAATTAGGATCAGTTGCCCCATCCAATACAGTAACTCCCCTCTTTGCTTGTTGGTTCAGTGACACAAAGAACCCAAAGTGGGTAATGTGGCCATCTCATATCCCATTCGATGGAGTCCTTCTGGTATTTCTTAGGGAAAATATTCTTCCCTTGTAAACTAAAAACACAACATTGTGAGATAGAAACAAAAGTTGCACGAGTTAAATCATTAGGAATTACAACGAAGGAGCCACCACTACTTCTACATTTTGGTCCTTAGAGCTAAGTATGATGGCTATGGAAGAAATAGCATTATATACTGGTTGCTGGCTCAGGAAATACCAACTGGTGTGACTTCTTCCCAGTCCCACAATGTAATGGGTTGTCAATAGAACATTCTACCATTTTATCAAACCAACTTCTTCATAAGGACAGGACTTATGTCTTTAACTCTAATTCTTTTTTTAAAGATTTATTTATTTATTTTAGAGAGAGAGAGAGAGCATGAGCAGGAGAAGAAGAAGAGGAAGAGGGAGAGAAATCCTCTAGCAGACTCCCTGCTGAGTGTGGAGCCTGACACAGGGCTTAATCCCAGGCCCCTGAGATCGTGACCAGCCAAAATCAAGCCAGACACTTAACTGACTAAGCCACCCAGGCATCCCCAACTCTAATTCTTTAAGTGGAGTTTCTTAGTCAAAAGAAATATTTTATGGGATGCCAGGACAGTGAACAAGGCAGCCCCTAAGTCCACAGATAGTGGTGCTAGAAAAACCATTATAGGTAAAGAAGTTAAATCCATATCCAAATTAAATGTCTTGCTTCTGTGATGATAGAGGTTCAGTGTAATCCACCTGCCACTGGGGCCAGCAGGTCCTGGGATTGGTGCCATTTTAGGAACTTAGTGTCTGATGTTGGTGAGATGGGCACTCATCAGTAACAGTAGCCAGATCAGCCCTGGTGAAGGAAAGCCTACGTTCTTAAGCCCACACTATTGCCATTATGTTCCTGAGCCCATTGTATAAGCACCAGTGTGGCTGGGGGAGACAGCTGACATCTACAGGATTTGTCATATTGTTTACTTGATTACTGAGAATCTTTTTCAGTAGCTGTTTTTATTAAGTATTTATATGGAACACAAATATCCTCACTCTACTCACTCTGAGAGGCCCATCCATATAACTCTTTCTCAGATCTCCTTTTAATCAATCTGCAATCCTATTTTTTCAAGCCCCGGACTTGTTTTTTCAAGCCCCTGTATTTTCAAGCCTCCTTATCCAAACAGCCACTTGCCCATGAATCAGTGTAGATCTCTACTTCTGTCTCTCTCTCTGCAAGGCAAAGTGGAAAGTCAGGTTTTCACACATATATCATGAAGTCTTCCACCCTGAAGTCTTGCATCTTCCATAGGTGCAGAGTAGGGCTCTCCCATGTCCCCACTGGTCATGAAACTGATAAACCTCTATAATCTTTCTCGTCTTATTGGGACAAACTTCTATCTTGTTCTATCTTCAAACTTCTATTCTTCTATCTTGTTCTCTTTCCTTGAAGCTCTCCTCATCTTTCCTTCTCTAGGACTCCTAACATAATCTTTTCTATAAAAGATAAGGAGAATTTTTGAATCCGCAGATAGCTAAAGATTTCCCCACGCAAAAAAATTCCAGAAGCAGGGCGTGTGGGTGGTTCAGTAGGTTAAACATCTGACTCTTGGTTTCAGCTCAGGTCTTGATCTCAGGGTCATGAGATTGAGCCCCGTGTTGTGCTCTGTGCTCAGCACGGAGTCTGCTTAAGACTCTCTGCCTCTCCATCTCCCCCTACCACTCCCCCCACTCACACACACTCTATCTCATAAATAAATTAATTAATTAATTAAATTCCAGAAGCACAGAAATAGGAAATAATCTGGCTACCTGCTTGAATAGTTGGAGAGGAAAAAAAAACTACAAAGAAATCGTAAAAATAGTATCTTAAAAACTATCCTGCACATAATTCTCTGTTTTTCAAAGCTCTTTTGAATATTTTATTTGCTCCTCACTGAAACACTGTGAAGTAATAGCTAATACTATTATATACACTTTAAAGATGACACAACTGAAGTGTAGAAGGAGTAAAGTGCTTTGCCAAAAGTTCCATAACTGCCTAAGAATATAACCAGGGGACCAGGGTTTTGCCTTCTAGTACAGTGACAGGAGAATGAATGCCCAAACCCCATGGTCATGATATTCTGGGGGAACTCTGATTTATGGAGTAGAGAAAGAGAGATGTTGATTGATGGAAGAGAGATAAAGCTGCAAAGGGCACTCAGGAATGGGTGACCCAGTGCCCCGAGGGTAGGAACCAGTCAGGCTTTCCAGAAAATGCTGGTATAATAACCGTTGCCACTGTGTTATTTTTGTTGTGTCCTTTTTCTTAGTACATTATCAAGAGTTTTTTAGAGATAAAGAATAAGGAAGGACATAAAAAGCATACTCAAACCCAAAGAAATATTTCAAAAGATCAAAATAGCAGAGATGGGGAACACAGGTAACCTAGTGAAGGCAGACAACTTAACATCCCAAAAATAAACTTATGTCTGATGAAGTTATATAAACTTAAAAAAAAAAAAAGCCAGAGAGGAAAGAAAAATTTGTCATGTTAGTGTCAGTTAGACATTTTTCTTTTCAGCAAAATTGAGTCCTCACTGACCAAATCATATTAACAGTTTATTTTAAAATCAGTGTAAGTTCCTAAGGTTTTGCTTGCCCTCCTCATTGTGTGGGTCATAGACACTTTTATTTGTTGTGACATAAAACTCCATCTGTGTAAACAGGCCCAAGAACTGGGCAGATGTTTTTATTTCCTGGTAATCCCTGTTCTGTGACCTAAAGCGAGTCATTTAACCTCTCTGGACCAAAGGCTGTTTCATCAATTATGAATTAAAGAGATAATGCCGCATATTCTCTAAGCCTCTCCTAGATTTAAATACAATTATTCTATGAAAACTGTTTTTATCCCTACCTGATCTGGCTTTTTGAGTTTAAAAAAAAAAAAAGGCTCCAGCAGGGGTCACTATTGTCACATTGTGCCCTAAATCCAATTCTCTTTTATGTTGTAGTTTAAGGTTACATCCGCCCTTTGTCTTGATTTTCTCTTTGAGACTACATAGTGCCTCTCGGTACCCAGGTGTTATCTGAATTGATTTCCAAATGTACGTAAAAAAAAACCACTGCAAATGTTCTCTTGTTCTGTTTTTTTTTTTCTTTATTTTCTTTCTTTATTTTTCCTGTCCTTGGAGATCATTTATCTCCATTGACTCTGGAGTGCGTTAGGAGAATTTATTTTATCTAATTAACTACATTAGATTTTTTCACCTCTGAGAATTGTGATGAATGTAAAATATTGTCTATTTCTTTAAATATATGATATGAAAACAAAACACAAAATTCAACCCTATCCTGAAGGGTTGTTTTTTGTTTTGGGGTTTGTTTGGGGGTTTATTTGATCTATGAACACCTCAAAAATGTGTTTAGCTTCTTTAGAACCCACCCATCCCCGAGAACTCTAAAATTCTATTAATTGCTTCTACGCCCCCATGGCTGTTTTGCTGTGTATATGAAACCATGAAAGGACTAGTCCATGTATCCAAGAAAAGGGTGAGGATTTTGCTGACAGCTCTGCTTTCAAACATCCTATTGTCAAATTACATATGACAATGACCATACATACAATGTGAAGAGTTGAGGATCACTGTGTCCATGATGCTGGAAGGTAGCTATCCAAAACAGTCAAGGTTCCTCCCAGAAAGCCGTAGGAGTCCCCAGAATCCTCAGTTTTAGGATTAATTCCTTAGTCTTAAACCCTAAATCTTAGGACTTTTTTAGAACTCTGGTTCTATTTAGGACTACTCCAAAGGGGTTCAGTCTGCCTTAAACCTCTCCCCAAACTCCATATGTTTATGCAAAACCTAACAGTATATCAGGAACCAAATAAAGTTAACTTTTTATACCATGTAGAGCAGTGTCTCTGGTCCTTTGGCCAATGCATGTGGCATCCCTAACATGACACTACTTAGCCCAAAGTAGTGCTTAACAGGTATACGGTGGCCCGTTTAATCTCATTCTCCCCTTTTCCCCCTAATACGTACCCACCTGTCCCTTTGAGAAAGAGTGATATTGCCCCTCTCAAAGGCAACACTGGCTGCTGCTGCCATTTCCAATATGACCGTTTTAAAGTCCTAGTCTAGGCAGGTAATTGGACCTTGCACGGTCTCCTTCCACAGCTAATCAGGATGGGCTGGTGACAGATACAGGGAAAGCAATGGTATGTGGCTCCAGAGACAAGGTCATGAAAAGCATGACAGCTTCTGCCTTGGCCTCTTGGATTGCTTGCTGTTGGGGGAGCGAGCTGTCATTCCTCCACGAGTCCTGTGGCCGGGGACAAAGGCCCCCTAACAATAGCCAGCACCAACTTGCCAGCCACAGCGGTGAGCACCTTGGAAGCAGATTCTTCCCAAGTGGGTTGAGTCCCCTCCCCTCTCCTAACTTCTGCAGGGCAGCCTTCTTTACTTGGATATAGCCTCCATCGACCCCCTCAGTTCTGATTTTACATAACCAGACTTACTCAACTGCCACACCTACCTGATCAAAATTCTCTTGAGATGCATTCCAGCCTGGGTCAGGTATGCATCCCTTAGCCCAGGAATATCCCCTCTGTGTTTGGAGTTGGAGGTACGTAGTACAAACAGGGCTGTGATGCAAAGATAGAAGGCAGCCTTCGGGGAAAGGTGTGTGAGCTGAACAGGTCCTGCAGGTGGCTTCTCCCAGTGTCCCATCCTCCTTCTCCCCTCGTGTGAGCACTTCTCTTGGAATGGTATTTAGCAAGCTATAATCTAATTGCCTGCTTGTCAGATATTCACTCTATTCTGGAGGCTCCTTGAGGGCAGGAACTCTGGCCTATTACAGATGTACCCCCAGCCTAGCACAGTAACCAGCTCCTAGCAGGGTAGTCAAAAAAAAGAAGTTGAAGGTGTATCCTTTATAAAAAGACTTTGGCATTTTTACTGCTTAGTTGCTACCACATTAATAGATGAACCACCTACACAATTTGAGAAATGAATTTTTGCTTAGTATTCCCAAGAATGGGAAATGCCTATGAAAGTTCAACGATGTATTTAAAAAGAAATTTTTTAAATGCTATGTAAATCAGTCTATCAGTGGTACATGTTTGCATTCGGGGATGGAAACAGAAATTCATTTTAAGTTTAACTCTGAAAGACCAAAGAAAATATTACCAGAATTTCCAGTTTGACATCTTATATATGAATTTACTTCAGAAAGTCTTCCTAACACCATGATATTTTGAAAGTAATTCAAAGGAATTTTAACCTGTACTGAAATATGTTACAAGTGACCTACTTTTAAAGGTAAAAGAACTGTTTCCTGTGTTTCTTAAAGTAAAAAATAATTTATTTTTACCAAACTAGTAGAGTTTATCCTCTTTTATTTAAAAAAAAAATCACAAGTGGCCCAAGTGGAACCATTTTAAGGACTAAAGAGGTCATAATTCATATAAGTGATTTAAAAAGACTATCCAATGATGTAAGTTACGTTTCTTAACTTTCTAGAGGCCAAACTTTGGATCTAGAGTTTGTACCAGAATATCCCCGTGATCCCTTACAAATACGAAATTTCATGATTCTAATAATAAATGCAAATATAGTTATAAATAAGTTCCATAAATTTGTTTTTATAATTTTTCATAAGCTTTGAAATAAATTTCATAAACATAAATATAAATGTGCTTAAAATTCTGGGTTTCTAACATAGTTTTTAATACCTGACAGAATTTGAATACAAAGTAATGCATATTCATCATGGAGACTTTATAAAATATAGAAAGCACAGAGTTAAAATAAAAAATCACTCATCTCTTCATTTAGGAATGATTACTGTTAACATTTTGGCTTATATACTCAGTAAGTAAACAAAGTGACTACAATGTGAATATTTTCCCATCACTAAATATTTTTATACATATTTGCTTAATGATTATATAGTATTATATCATATTAATATTTGACAATTTAGTTCATATTCTTGTAGGACATTTAGGTTATTTCAAATTTCTGTCATCATAACATTTCAAAACATATCCTTGATGGTAAATCTTTTTGTAAATACCTATAGATGTCTTTTTAAAAGAGACACATATTTAATAAATACATCTTTAAGAATTTGAATCATTTTTCCAAATTATCCTTCAGAAAAATGTACTGATTTAGATGTGTAGCAGGGGTATTAAGAAGTGCCTGTTTCCCCCAAATCCTTGCCAACCCAGAGTAACAGCCTTTTAAGAACACTGTCCATCTAATCTGGGCACAGTTTTACATTTCACCAGAGACGAGGACTGGCTATTAAAACCAAATTCTTTGTCTAATTCTAACTTCTGTGAATAAAATTTCACTCATATTGGGTTTATTGCTAGAGGCAAAAGAAAAGTATTAGAAATGCTATGTTGTCAGTTTTTCATTTTCAGGACTATAATAATTCATAATATTCATAAAGATGATGTTCTTCTGCACCACACATCTACAGAAACTTCAGACAATAGGTAGAAAGTGTTTAGAGAGTATAGGTATGCTTATCAGAGCAAAAGATGAATGTCTACTGTTTTTTAAAAAAGTTATTAAGCTAAAATAATGATAATAATACATGTGGCAAGAATCAGAAATTAAATCATCTTGGATGCCTTATAGTGTAAGTAGGTGACAAGAGCATTCTGTTTAAGGTTATAGAATAAAGATTTGTCCTCTTGGCCCCAGAATTTTTTAAACTACTGCCTGTAATAGGATAATGTTTTATTTGCATGTTTTCCTTTCGTCATCCATAATTTCATTTCATTCTGGGGACATTTTTATTTATGTGAACTCTTCATTTTCGTTCAGTCTTTTGGGGATAAGTTTCCTGTAATTTAAAGGTCAAATTTGGCCCTGGGTATGGTTGTTAAAATGCTGTTAAACAGATTCTAAACACAGCCGTCAGTGTATTTTCACTCTGGGAATTCCTGGGCTGGGTAGCCTGACTGTGGGAACCTACAGAAGAAGGTGGGAAACCGGTCAGAGGCAGTCCGAGAGGAAAGCAATCTACCCACCCACTCACCTCCAAATTGGGCCAGGAAGGGCCTGGCCTCTCTCTGTCCTCCCCTGTCTTGTGACAGAGCACTTGGTGCAGCGACTAAAGCCACAGCTGTCTGCTGAAGGACTGGGGCGTGCTTTCTCTGATGCTCCTCTGCAGTGCTCCTGCCAAGAGCTCCCATCCTCCCCCAGCTACAACCATTAATTTGACCTCAGACTCTGCAGGAGAAGCTTTGGTGGATGCGGATCTTGTGGCTGGAAAGTGAGGCGAGTGGGCTTAAGCAAGTGGAAAGTATATATGCGTCCATTTGTAGGGATTTTCCAGGACCTCATTTTCAGAGATACTTATTTTTAAAGGTATTAACAGAGGGATACATGTGCTGTTTGAGCTGCTTAAGAATAAGAGGTAGCACTCCCCTAGTGCCTTTCACGTGCCAGAAGTTTTACGTATTATTTCTAATCTTTTCAGCAATCCTATGAGGCTGGTACTATTACTGCCATTTTGTAGATAAGAAAACTGAGCTTCTGAAAAGTTAAATTGTTGGCTCAAAGCCACAGAGCTACGGAATGCTGGAATCATGACTGACACCCAGGCCCGTGTGACTCTCAGATCCCCTGCTCTTTCCATGTAGCTTAAGTCTTTTTTTAAAAAGGGGTCAGAAGCGTGGAATTTTAAGTTTGCAAGTATTTGTTCTTATGTTTCTGGCTGTATTTGCAGGATTACTTCATTTTTTATTTTGAACTATGTTTTCCAGAAATCAAAGGATTGATTACAGGATGTTTTCTTGCCAGCAAAATCTGTTGAGCTGAATCACAAACATCGCCTTGCCTTCTGTCGCTATTCATAATTTATTCATGGATCCTGACTCGTTCCTTATTACCATTATATCTGAGTTCTGTATTTTGAATGATCCTTTCAAGGCTTTTGGGAGGGTGTTGAAGGAATGGTAGGGAGAGGCGTTTTACAGATAGCTTTAAGTAAGAAACAAATGATTACTTTATCTGAATATGAATCATTTAGATTCTGCTGGTCCAAGAAAAAGAGTATTCAACGAAAGTAAGGGAAAGTCAAAAGAGTAAATGCCCAGGATAATAATCCACGAGAGGCACTAAATAGAATTCCTACAAATCACAGAAATTGAAAAGAATTTTTGGCAACATCCAAAACAAATATGGAAACTCAAGGGTTCAGAGGAACAGGGTGTATATATACACATACATTATCTTATACCATATTCAAAGGGATATATTACAGGGATTTGACCTCATGGAATTGGGGAATTAGTTAAGCAGTTTCTATAAGGCCACCATCTCCATATCTGATGTTGGAGCTTGAGGTCCACAAGGTAAGCATTTGGGAAGAGAGGATGGATATGATGTAGGAAAAAGCAAGAACCAGTTAGAAACTCTCTCTTGAGATGGAGCCCACAGGTTGGTCTGAAACCTTTGTCTGCTCTTGTTGCTTCTGACCTTGGTGGTGTGGGTGGTCTGCAGAAGCCACATCTCTCTTCATGGAGTTAAACACCCACCTCAGGCTTCAGAGAGGCTGAAGGAGGATCTAGGGGATGGTGACCTGGTTTCAGCTGTGGCCCTGGCTCACCGATGAGGAGAGCCAGTAGATAAGTGACAGTATGGTTGAGCTACAACATAGCTGCCCCTTGGCTTCCACCCTCCCTCTCTCCCACCAGAATGGCTCTTGTGGCCCACCCTGACCTACAGGAAAGGAAAACTCCCAAAAGATTTAGTTCAGTCTAGACAGGTTGACAAAATTACCCCACTAAACTAGGATATAGTGCTGGAGAAAAGGGGGCAGAGCACTACTGGCCAAAATAAAATGAGCTCTTGATGAGGCCAATTTAAGATGCCTTCAGACTAACACAGCACACAGCCATTCGGCTCAGGGCTCTTGCTATCTCCCTGCGCTTTTACCAGGTAAGAAGCACAGATCATATGACCCCATTTCAGGGAGTTTGCTGCCTGCCTGTGTTGGCCCCGAGAGCAGAGGCTGTTTTCTCGGCTCTTCACAGATACTCATGTTATCATTGCTTCTGCTCTGATATTGTTCGAGATAATTCCTTTCTTAAATTTCCAATTCTTGTGGTGCCTAGGTGGCTCAATTTGTTAAATGCTGACTCTTGATCTTGGCTCAGGTCTCAATCTCTCCATCATGAGTTCAAGCCCCCTGTTGGGTTCCATGCTGGGTGTAGAGCCTACTTAAAACAAATTCCAATTCTGAAAACTTTTTCTTTGCTTTTGTATTAGTCTCCTGTTGCTGCTCTAACATATCACCATAAGTTTAGCGGCTTAAAATAATTCAAATGTATTTGACAGTTCTAGAGTTCAAAAGTCTGAAATGGGTCTCACTAGGCTGAAATCAGGGTGTTAGTGGGGCTGTACTCCCTCTGAGGACTCTAGGGGAGAATGTATCTCTTTGCCTTTTTGAGATTTCTAAAGATGACCCACCTTTCTTGGTGCATGGCCCTCTTTTACAACAGCCGGTCAAGTCTTTTCGTGTTGTCTAACTCTGACACTGACTCTTCTGCCTCCTTCTTCCACATTTAAAGACCCTGTGATTACATTTAAATCTCATTTCCATCTATAATCTTAATTCCCCCTTACCATAAAACCTAACATATTCACAGTTGTAGGGGTCAGGACACGGACATTGTTGGGGGGCTGTTGTTCTGCCCATCCCACCTTTCCATCCTTTTCATGGCCTAGGCTATTTGTAGACTAGAATTTAGGAGTGGTGTTTCAGGCCCGTGGCTTTCCACTTTGCCACAACCCTCACCCTGAGGCAATGAGCAAAAACTAGCTATTTACCAGGGCGAACACAAAAGACAAGAAAGAAATACCAGGAAGAATATCAATTAATATTCAAAAATAATTTCCTATCACAAAAACAACAGTATGTGTTTATGAGGACCAGCTATATGGCCATTCTTTCTCCCCATAAGACTTTATTGGGCAACAGTTCTGTTTCCCATGATGTCTAGTGGAAAGGCTGGATTCCTATTGCCCAGGTGAGAGATTTCTTTATTGTTCCCAAATGAATTTTCCTGGACACTTGCTTCTCCACCCGGGGCAAAATCCTGCTCTTGTTTAAGAAGTGTGGATTCACCATCCAACTCCCTTCCTTTTCACTGCTCTCATCTACCAACTTGCAATGGCCCCTCCCCTTCACTAAAGGCTATAGCACCTCATTCAGTTTTCCTTCCTACTCTGGCAATCATCAAGGATGACCTTCCATAATCGTTTTATTTGTGATCACCTTCTCCTCCACCCATCTCAGCTGCTGTGGAGAGACATTAATTGCTCACTGGATATCCATGTGCTGCTTCAAATTTCCCAGCCTCCTCACAAATGATGAAACCATATGACTACTTCTGGACAAAGGATTGTGAACTGAAGTCACATGTTTTCCTTCCAGACCAAGACATTTAAGAGCTTGGTGCAGTTTTGTCCCCTGACATAGAAACCTGGAAGCTATGTGTTGAAATGGCAGCATTTCAAAAGAACAGCATGAGTGATAAATATAGCTTTGTTTTATTTGATATTTTTATCTGAGATTGGCATTAATCTTTTAATGCAGAATAGTTTATATTATCCTGACTGATACAGCTACCATTCCCAGAGTCAGACTCTGGAAGTCATCCCTGGAAAGTGTTCCACCTTTGAAACCACTTCTACAAACTTGATAATCTTGGTTTATAGACTCTGATCATTTTGGTTGGCTCACTGGGATCTATCACTACTTCACTTGCAACTTGCAGCCCACTGACCATTTGTTTTAGTCCATTGGGCTGCTATAACACAATACTACATACTGAGTAGCTTATGAACAACAGAAAATTGCTTCTCACAGTTCTGGAAGCTACAAGTTTGAGTTCAGGGTGCCCACATAGTTGGATGAGAGCAGTCTTCTGGGTTCATAGCTGGCACCTTCTCTCTGTGTCCTCACATGACAGATGGGCCCTACGGATCTGTCTGGAGCCTGTTTTATAATGGCAATAATTCCATTCATGAGGATTCCACCCTCATAGCAAGAGCACTCCCTATGGCCCTACTTCCTAATACCATCATCTTTGGGGGTTAGGATTTTAACTTATGAATTTTGGGGAGATGCAAACATTCAGCCCATACCACTATTCTATCTTCCTCTCATCTTCTCCTTCCTATATTTAGTTTGCTCCCTTGTCCAGTCTATATTCCACAATCCATCATCTTAGCCACTTCCCTGTCAATATTCTAACTTACCTTGATTCATTGTCCTTTTGTAGCACCTGTCTGGCAAAGCCCCAAGCCTGGCAAAGCCCAAGCTGATTGAATCCAGCTACCGACTTCTGTGTTTGTACTCAGGCTGAAGAACACTAGTAGAGAAAAATCATATGATATGGTAGACTTCTGAGCTGGCAACGTTGCCTGGAAATCCTATTGTGCCTTTATGGTCCATTCTATCTTAAACTCTGTCTCCTCAAGCCTCTCTCCTTCTACCTACCCTATTATATTGACCAGATGAACTCACCTTCTACTTTACAGAGAAAATAACACACAGTCAGAGAAGAACTACCACAGCCTTTCAAAAATCAACTTTACAAACCTATCTGCATCTGAATCTATCCTATCCTTTCCCCTCTTATTGCAATGTTGTCCCTTCACCTCTGCTCTTAATCCCCATCCTCTTCCAACTTTCCAGGAATTTTATGTTGGCAAATGTCCTTCCTCTCTCTAATAACGTCAGTCTTTCTCTTTGGTGTCCTTCCTATCAGCAAATAAATATTCTCAAGTCTGTCCCATCTTAAAGGGAAAAAAGTCATCCTTCATATAACACTTCCCTCTAGTTATTCTTTTCTTGGCCCCTCTTTACCTCTACCCAACCATCAAGTGAGGGAATCCCTCAAGGTGGATCACAAACCCTTTTTTTTCTTCCACTCTACCCTCTCTCTTCAGAAAATCTCAACTACGCAAAACAATTCAGTTTTCTTTTTATTTCCAGCTCAGACTTATGCTCTGAGCCCCAAACCAGATAGCCTGAGGTTTACTTGATATCTCCATTAGGCTGTCTGCTGCGTTAAACTCAACATGTCTCAAACTGAACTTGGGATATTTCCCATCAAGTTTGCTCCTTCTTGTATTATTTCATCAAATGGTATTAACAACCACTCAGCTACTCAAGCCAAGCACCTGGGAGTAATCTTTTTTCTTTTCTTTTTTTCTTTTTAAGAGAGAGCAAGTGTGAGTGGGGGGTGGGGGGGCAAAAGGAGAGGGAGGGAGAGAATCTTAAGCAGACTGCACACCTAGTGCAGAGCCTGACACAAGGCTCAATCTCACAACCCTGAGATCATGACCTGGGCCAAAATCAAGATCCAGACGCTTAACCGACTGAGCCACCCAGGCGCTCCGACCTGGGAGTAATCTTTGATTCATTCCTATCCCTTCCTCAGTTAAGTCTGAACACAAGTATTAACTAAATTAATTACCTGAATATCTCTTAAGTCCATTCACTTTTATCTATCTTCCCTGTCTAGTTCAAGTCACCATCATCACCTGCTGGACTACTGTACACTTCCCCCCCACATCTACTCTTTTTGGGCTCCAACCCATTCTCCACTCTGCATTTTTAAAAAAGATTTTATTTATTTATTTGACAGAGAGAGACACAGCGAGAGAGGAAACACAAGTAGTGGGAGTGGGAGAGGGAGAAGCAGGCTTCCCACTGAGCAAGGAGCCCAATGAGGGGCTCGATCCCAGGACCCTGGGATCATGACCTGAGCCGAAGGCAGACGCTTAATGACTGAGCCACCCAGGCGCCCCCACTCTGCACTTTTTTTCTTTTTTTTTAAGATTTTATTTATTTTTTGACAGAGAGAGACACAGTGAGAGAGGGAACACAAGCAGGGGGAGTGGGGGAGGGAGAAGCAGGCTTCCCGCGGAGCAAGGAGCCCGATGCGGGGCTCGATCCCAGGACCCTGGGATCATGACCTGAGCCAAAGGCAGATGCTTAACAACTGAGCCACCCAGGCGCCCCCCCACTCTGCATTTTTAAAATGCAAACTTATCTTAAAATTTATCAGTAGCTGCCCATTTGCTCTGAAGAAAAGAATCCAGATTCTTAATGTGACTTTTACACTCCATCTCACTCTTCAAACTTATTTCATGCCCCTCTACTTTTACCTTCTATCCTTCAGTCCTATAATACTTAGAACATCACAGATGCTCCATAAATATTTTTTGAATGAATGAGTATGTTTTTAAAACAGCTTCCCAAATTTATCATGTAATAACATGAGCTAATACAAAAGAATTCTTCATTCCTCTGTTCTAAACATGGAATAAAAAAATCACTTAAAACTTCTTTAGGGTGCCTGGGTGGCTCAGTTGGTTAAGCCACTGCCTTCGGCTCAGGTCATGATCCTGGAGTCCTGGGGTCGAGTCCTGCATCGGGCTCCCTGCTCGGCAGGGAGTCTGCTTCTCCCTCTGACCCTCCCCCTCTCATGCTCTCTCTCTCTCTCTCTCATTCTCTCTCTCAAATAAATAAATAAAATCTTTAAAAAAAAAAAACTTCTTTATATGGCTGGGCTCTAAACCAAGAAAGAGTGTCCCAAGTGTCATAATTAAAGAGGAACTCCAAGTCAGCGTGCTAAGCAGAATCTTATGCCCCACACAGCTCATAGAATTGTTACAACCAGATATAGGCTTTAAAGGCTGGAATTGGTTCTAACAACCACCCTGGAAGAAGGTTCCAGGTCCTGGGACCTAAGAGGAAAGATAACTGAGCTATTTAGATAAACCTGTGAGTCACAAAAGGTTGTACTGACTTTGAAATGAAGACTACGGAAACTCTGGCCATCAGTCCAAATAAACAACAAGAAGGTTTATAGTATCCCAGGATCACAGAGAAGACATCACCTGCAAGAAATCAAACACCCAGGTCCATGCCACACACAGATGGAGAATCTGAAATCACATGGCCTGAGTGGAGGAACCTGAAGCAGAGAAATGAACCTAAAAAGGCATCTGATTCTTTTGCTCAAGTTGAGAAAAAACAAAAGCAGCCTGTAAACCACTTCCCCACAGAGAACTCTCTTCTAATGACTAGCTTATGGTCAAAATTTCTAAACCGTACTATGACAAATAACTATGCCTGAGGGTCAGCAGATGAAAGAAATAGGAGGCACAGTTTGAAAGTGTAGAACAACCTTAATGAAAGGTTTACAGAGTATGTTTAAAATGTTCAAAGGAATATAAACCATAAGGGAAGAAAGCAATGAGAAAAAAAGACTAAAAATTTGAAAAAATTTATATCAGAATTTTGAAATCAAATGTCATGTTCTTTCCCATCCTAAGGTTTCAGTAAATGTTCTTTCCTCTGCCTGGACACTCATACTCACTTCTTCCCCTTCACACTCCCACTCATCTTTGTAGTCTTAGCTTCAATGTCCTCTCCGGAGGGGACCATTTGCCAGCTTCTGAGAGGACGTCATTTCCTCTCTAATAAACCCTGTGGCTCTTTCACCTCTTTCTAGCGACACTAAACACAGTTATAGTTTTTTGTTCGATGTTTGTCATTCCCGTAGGACGTAAACTCCATGAAGACAGGTCCCATTTCTGCCTTGTTTTCCACCGCATCCCCAGTGCCTAGCACAGTGTCGAGCACGTGGATTATTGACAGGGCAGCCATGCCTCCTAGGGTCATCCCAGCTTACACCTGCTGCCTGGAGTAATTACTAATAATCTCTTTTGCTCCCCTTCACCCAGTTTGAGTAATAAGTTATACATATACCCTAATTATCGGCTGATTGATTTTTGAACCAAAATGCCTAATTCACTGCCTTATAAAATATATTCAGTTTGGGGGCACCTGGGTGGCTCAGTTGGCTAAGCTTCTGCCTTCAGCTCAGGTCATGATCTCGGGGTCCTGGGATTGAGCCTCGTGTCAGGCTCCCTGCTCAGAGGGACCCTGCTTCTCCCTCTCCCCTCTGCTCGAGCTCTCTCGCTCTCTCTCTCTCAAATAAATAAATAAAATCTCTCTCTCTCTCTCTCTATATATATATATAATATAAGGCTGGAATTTGATATATATATTGAGATTTTATTTATTTATTTGAGAGTGTGTATATTTATTTGCGAAATATTCATCCTAATCCTAATTCTTATTGTCTGACCTCTGTTTGCCCTCTCCTACCTCTGCTGACTTCTCTGTTCTTAATTTTTGTCCAGCTCCTGAACATTGGTATCTTAAAGGTTTCTGGTCTCTCTCCTTATCACCTATTTTCTATACCGCCCCCCCTCCCCGATGATTCTGAATTTGGCAGCCATAAAGTCTTTGTCTCTTGGATCTAGATTAATTCTTGTTTGAGCAAATCATATTTATAGTCCAACTGAGGTACCTTATAGCAATCAGTATCATCATCCTAAATGTCCAAGAAATGCAACCAGTTCAACAAAATGCTTTTAAGTAACTATGTTCTTTGTCTCTGTCTAAAAAAAAAACAGTAACCAGGGACTAATAGTTCACTAAAACATCTTTTCTTTTTTTATTAGAATTTAGGGTAAACAATTGTCTCGCAACTCAAGAGGTATGTTTTTTGTTGTGGTAATGTTAAGTGGTGACCATCACTGAGGAACAGCTTAAATTCACCCAACTGAGGAGATTCTATTCCTAGATCCTACTATTCTGCCAGCAAGAAACATAAGCTGGAGAGGGAAGGGTTGAAATTAGAGACTGCTAAGTAATCTTTGGCAACTGTGTGGGCCACATCTAGGTGTACTGAAGAGAAGGGCCATATTTATATGGATTAATGTTCTTTTTACTCAAATGTCTATGCTATTATTCTTATGTATTCTAATATCAGATGTTTATGAGTCAATATCTAAAATGCGAGAACCAGGGTGATATAGTGAGCATCCAAACTGACCTGGGTTCTAATTGATTCTCTCACTTACTAGTTGTGTGATCTTTGACAAGTCACCAAATTTCTCTGAGACTTGTCTTCATCTGTAAAATGGGAATGATAATACTTACTTCACTGAGTTTTTAAGATAATAAAAAAGATATTTCAAGTATATGACAAAACATCTAGCATAAAATAAACAATTATTTAAAACAAGTTTTCATTAAAGTTGTTTCCTGGTTTTGTCTTATTTATCCACGTGTACTTGGTCCTAGGACTTCAAGCTGGAGAAGGAGGTGAAATGGATTTTTATTTTAGTTTGAGAACTATGGAATTGGGCTGGTTTGCCAATAGAAGTTGGCTATTTAGATGAGTCTATTTGATTTCAGGATGATGTCCAGCCTCATCCTTCACCAGCTGAGTACTGCTTGTTCCAGAAGTGCGTTGCTGAAAGAGTGGAGTCATATAAAGTCAGGCATGGGTGTCTCGAGAAAGCAATGCCAGGACATAGTTTTGGAAACATGGTCTAAGAGTCATCCAGTAATGTTTATTAGTATTGTGTGGAAAGAAACTCAACTAGACAATGTGAGGTAATGCAAAAGAACAGATCAAATTGAATTTTACGGCATCAAAAATATTTATGTCTGGACTAGACTTTAAAGACTACTAAATATTATTTAAGATCAGAATCCAATTCCTTCATTTTATGGATGAAGAAGTGGGGACCTGGAGAAGTTAAATAACTTGCCCAAGTTAACAAAGCCAGCTTTCTTTACTGATAATCCAATACATTTGCCATTAAACTCTTCTGGTGACACAATCTCTGCTCCATGTAGAAATTTAGGGACATGTCCAAATTGTACATAAGGACAACTCAGAAAGACATGTTAACCAATGTAATTGCTTCCAGTTATATAAAGAAAGCTAAATTTGTTATAATAAAAGATGTTCTGTGAAGATGTTTGGAAAGACCACAAGCCATTCCCCATGATTTAGCCGGGATTATTCTTGGTGAATCAGGGAAAGTCTCAAATAAGATATTCATCTTGGCAGCCTGGATATGAAACTCATGAGAAATGTCTAGGAGTGGTCTATTGGGATCAAAAGGGAATGGGTGATTAAGAAGTTCAAATAAAAAGCTAGTGATAAAACACATATTAGAAGCTATGTAGTTCATCTACGGTTTGTTTTGTTTTGTTTCTGAACTCTTTGGGATTCTTAATAAAATTCCATAAAGGTCTCATTTCAAGATAAAAAAAACTATTCTCTTTTTAAAAACTTTACACATAAAATTATAACTCTCAAAGTCAAGGAGGCCAAATAGGTTGAGGGGAACTCTAACTAACATTTGACTCACTTTCCCAAATTCTTACCAGAGAAGGGTGAGGCCTAGCTTTCCCTCTCAAAATTCTTATGTGGGATTTCTCCTTATTTCAGTTCCTGATTGCTTCATAGGTACTGGTTTACAGTACTGTAGGAGAAATGGAGGAAGAATCGGTATTAATAAGATGTGTTTTTGCAATATCCCTGACTTAACCGTGAAATTGTATTTCCTGCCTTTCAAATTTCATTGATTTTTATATATTATCATGCCAAGGGAAAACGTAGGTATAGTGTGAGGTATAGGAAAACCAGGCAGTTTGTTGGAATTAGAGGTCAGCAAAGCAAGGGTAAAGGAAGTTGTGGTAACTGGGCAGGCCAGCGGGTGTGAAGGCGTGTCTAGGCTTCCCCCGCCTGTGGGTATAACATTCATCTGTGTTGCCAGCATTACAGTACCCGCAGCACGCAGCCTGTCTTAGACCTCTGTTTTCTCAGGTTTGTCCTAACAGTGCCCCAAGCACTGTCATACAGGCTCCTTTCTCATTGGGCCTCTATGCCACCACCTCTGCTGGTCGTGAGACATTGGTCTCACGAGATCCCTCTGCATGGGGCAGGTGGTTTCGTTTCTGGAACTCCAGCAGATCCTCCGCTGGAATGTTGTTCCAACGTAACCCAGCTGCTGGGAGAGATCCTCTTCTCCAGTTGGGCCACTCCATCCTAAGAGGAGCAGACCTTTCCCTCCACTCTCTAGTCTCCATAATCACCAGGCCTGGAGAGGAGAAAATAATCTCCACTCACCCGCAAGGTAAGGTGTCTTCCTCAGTCCCCATTGCCTATCCCAGGATCTGCCTCTTTCTAGCGTTCTTGGCAAAGAACTGTCCATTTTCTTCTGAAGGAATTGTAACTTCAAGCTGTGAACTTGCCCCATGAGCCTCCAGGGAATATTACAACAAAATCCGACATTCCAGCGTCAGAAAATTGGGTTAATTTAGACATCCATGGTGCTACCCTGAATGCTCTATGTTGAGGGTATAAATGATCTAGGGCAAAGGCTTTCAAATTAGCATGCATCGGGATCACCTGGCATTTCCCTCACAACAGAGATTGCTGGATCCCCAATTCCAGAGTTTCTAATCCAATAGTTCTGGTGTAAGCCCTGAGGGTTTGCATTTTTACAAGTTCTCATATGCTACCAATGCCTCTGGCCCAAGGAACCACACTTTGAAAACCACTGACCTAGTGTATGATGAGATCGAGAGAAAATCACAACAAAATAGAGTAGCCCAAAATCAGAATGTAGAAAACATGCTACTTCCAGAAGTATCACATAGTGAGGGTATATTTGACCAAAGAATGTTAAGCTATTTTAATAAGATGAAAGTTACCTTTATCTTGAAAATTGACAACGTTTGGATAAAATATCACATTTTGGGGGGACAAATCACCTAGAAAACTGCCAAACATCCCCATGGTATCACTGTCTTTAAATTCTCACAGAAAATAAAGAGCACTGTTTTCCAGACCCATATAAAACAATGGTCTTTACATTTTGCTATAACACTGTTTCTTCTTGGACATCAGGGATATAATAAATTAAGTGATTTTAAGGCTCTTCAATTCCCTTAAATCCAGAGTCATCCTAATCCTAATTCTTATTGTTGCTCAGATGTAAGTTGAAATCAAAGTTACAATAACAGGGGGCACCTGGGTGGCTCAGTCGTTAAGCGTCTGCCTTCGGCTCAGGTCATGGTCCCAGGGTCCTGGGATCGAGCCCCGCATCGGGCTCCCTGCTCTGTGGGAAGCCTGCTTCTCCCTCTCCCACTCCCCCTGCTTGTGTTCTCTCTTTCGCTGTGTCTCTCTCTCTGTCAAATAAATAAATAAAATCTTTAAAAAAAAAAAGTTACAATAACAGGAATTAACAATAATGACATCACATAAGGTGAACAAATGCAGTAGTGGATAATGTAAAGAATAATTTTAAAAAATCATAACATTTTTTTCTCTGATGTAGGATGACTATGTAACTTAAATAGCATCACTATTTCTTATCATAGATTCACCTGGTCTCAAAAATGATCTACAACTTATAATCAGAAACGTTTAAGAACACAAAGTTGGGGAATGAAATACTTCTGACCATGTCTTATAGCCGTTGATGGAGGCTGGGACATTGGCTGCTTTTGCCATCTCTGAGAGCGTCCCTACCCTGGTACATATGTGGAAGTCTAAGAAGTCTGGTACAAACCTCCAAGGAGAAGATTAAGAATGTGGGCCACAGGGATTGGGGCAGAGGCCTTCCGCTCTGCCCTAGGGGCTCTCAGAGCACTTAGAAGCTCAAAGCTGGTGCAAAATCAGAACAATTTCTTTATGACTCCTAATCTTTCTAAAGATCATTGTCAAGTAGTGGGAAGCAATGATTCTAATTCTGTGCCAGGGGTAAGTAATTTAGGCTTCTAGGGGAGCCGAGAACCCCTTAGAGCATAGGGAACAGTCTGATTTGTGCTGTGCATGGGCACAGCAAGGAGATTAGAAACTGAGTGATGAATGGGAGCTGCCAGGTGACCTAGATACCTCATCAAAATGTCTACTTTGAAACCAAAACAAAACACAGCCTGAATTGGAGTCGGTCTGTTGCTTGCTTCTTTCCACCTCAGGAATGAAATCAGATTCCTTCTCATGGCTGAGTCCCATTACTGGTAATCGAATTACTGAGTAGTACACCATCTCAAATAGAAGACTGAGCCTCAGAGTGCCCAGTGTCCATTAGCCATCAAGTGATATTGCATTAATAAACCCAAGTAGAGGTATGATATTACACTGTAAATGCATTTGGAGCATTTTTATTCTCATTCTAACTTACTGAGTGTGCCAGCACCATCTCTTGTAACCCTGGGTAAACTAAGCTAAGTGTTCAGAGATACTAAGTCTTTCAGGACCAGCCTAGGTTACACTTAAGGCACTTGTGAAAGCAATAATAAGCCTCCCTGGGTCTTTAATGTTTGTCCTTAAAATAAAATATATGGATATGTGTAAAAACACATCATGATCAAGAAATAGAATTCATACCAGGAATATGTGTATGTAGGCACACACATATATACCTTAAAATACATAGTATAGTGTTTGTTTATAAATTTTACATAATTCTATAAATTTACAACTGTTTATTTTTTACTCCTATTATGTTTTTAGATTCCATGCTCTTATATTTAGAAAAACTTATTTCCTTCCCACTTCCGCATGAGTCATTCCAATCACAAACATGGTATATCCCTCCATTATTTGTAACCTTTAATAGAATTTTGTAACCTTTTTGGAACGTTTAAAGAACTTTAACCAATAAATTTTCCTTATGCATTCGTTCATTGTTGATTGATGTAGTGGGACTTATTAATGTTTTTGTTACTGTTGTGATATCTTATTTTCTAATTGTTGGAAAGAGGAACACTGCAAATTTTTGTATGTTAATCTCATATTCTATTTATTTCTCTTTTATTTATTTAATTTATTTGGTTCGGGGCTTGTCTTCTATTGGCCAGGACCTACTGTGTTCTGAGCCAATAATGAGGATCTTTATCTTATTCCTCAATGTAAAAGGAATGGTGCTAAAGTTTTTCAATTAATATGATGCTTGCTATAGTTTTCCCTTATCAAAGTAAGGGAATTCCCTTCCATCCCTAGTTTTCTTAAGAGCTTTTTATCATATATAGTTGTTGGATTTTATCAAATTCTTTTTTTGCATTTATTTTTATATTTAAATGCCTTCCCTCTTTAGGCTTTCCCTTTCTGGTATAAACCTTACTTGATCATGATGTTCTGTTGTTACTGTTGTTATTGTTGTTCTTTATGGCATGTTGGATTTAATTACTTTTTTGTTTAGTATTTTTGCAGCTACGTTTATATATGAAATTGGCCCATAATTTCCTTTTCTTCTCTTATCCTTTTCAGTTTTGTTGTGAAGATTGTGCTAGTACTATAAAATTAATTGGGTAACTTTCCCACTAATTAGAGAATATGGGTTTTTTGTGGACCTTATCTGTAAAACAGTCTAGACTTAGCCAATTTTAAATGGTTTTTTAAAAATAATTGATTAGATTTCCTTAGTGCCTATTGATCTATTTAAGTTTTCTTTCATCTTGGGAAATCTCAAAATTTTCTCTTTCTTCAATATTTGTTTTCATTTCATCAAGTTTTCATAGTTACTAACTTGTAGTAGTTTATGGTGTGCTTTTGTTAGTTCTTTTAAATCTGTTACTCTTCTGGCTCTTTTCACTTTTTTTGTTCAGTATATTTAATTACATCTTCCTCCTTTTTTCTCTTAATAAGCTTTTTCATTCAGTTCTAAATATTTTGAAATTTTCCTCATGATGTTTTCCTTAATTTGTTCAGAGACAATGCAATAGAATGGGTAAGAGTCTCACAAAAGACACTCAACATATATACGCATGCATATATATGGTATTAATGTACGTGTATATATGCATAAAAATACAGAAACATGCATGGATGTATACATACATACATATACATACATTTGTATGTGTATACACACATATTTATTCAAGTTATTATGTTGTATGCAATTTTATTTATAATTTAATTTATCCACATATTTATTTTGTTGTTTACTCTTTATTCTCTTTACACTGTTTTCTCGATTTTCTAAACTTTCTTCTCTTTCTCCTTCAGTTTGGATATTTTTTTGTGATCTGTTTTCTGGTTCATTAATTCTCTCTTGAGCTGTGTGTAATCTGCCTTGAAAACAATTAATTCCATTATTAATTTCAGTTATTGTACTTGTTAGTTCTGGAATTTCTTTTCATCTCTTTTGTATAGTTTTTAGTTCCCTGTCGAAATTCTGAATTTTGCTTATAGCTCCTTGAAAATATTGTTATTTTAAGTACCCATATCTGATAATATCTGTATCCTTGTATATCTCTTTCTATTATCTATTATTTCTCTTACTATTTGGGGATGTTTACTAGTATGGGTTTTCTTTAGCTTGATACTGGAATTGAATATGAAAAATTGTAGAGGGACACCTGGGTGGCTCAGTCAGTTAAGCGTCTGCCTTCGGCTCAGGTCATGATCCCGGGGTCCTGGGATCGAACCCCGCATCAGGCTCCTTGCTCAGTGGGGAGCCTCCTTCTCCCTCTGCTGCTCCCCCTGCTTGTGCGCTCACTCTCTCTGATAAATAAATAAATAAATAAATAAATATATATATATATATATATATAGTAGAAATATTTTGAGGACTAGAATGATGCTATTTTTCCTCCAAAAAGGTTTTACTCTTGTCTAGGTACATTAGTGACCCCAGATTGTTTTAGTTTAATCCAGTTCCTGAGGTGATTTGAAGCTGGCTGTTCTATTTCAGTTCACACTTGCTCCTAGAGTGTAGCATTTGGGAATGCCACCTGAGGCTGGGAGTGTTGCAAGTACCACATTACTACTTAATTGGTCCTGCCCTCCAGTTTTTGTCCTGCTAACCCTATGAGTCTGTGAAAAGCCTAGTTCAGCTGTTAGCCTACTAGCTGATTCTTCGGGAATCAATAGATGTCCCAAATATCAGGCTTCCCATCTGTGTTTTTTCCTTTTCCTGAAACTTGGCCCTATAATTCTTAGGCTCGCTGATGCTAGCTCTTCTAGTTGTTCGCAGCAATTGCATTGTTTGGAATTACCATGTTCACCATTGCAGAAAATATATTACTTTTTAAAACTTGCAAGGCATAATTACTATTGTTTTATATCACCCATTGTTTATATAGGTTACCTACATATTTCACTTAGTGTAATACACACTAGTCCCATCCACGTTGTTGCAAATGGCAAGATTTCATTCTTTTTTTTTTTTAAGATTTTATTTATTTATTTGACAGAGAGAGAGACACAGCGAGAGAGGGAACACAAGCAGGGGCAGAGGGAGAGGGAGAAGCAGGCTTCCCGCCGAGCGGGGAGCCCGATGCGGGGCTCAATCCCAGGACCCTGGCACCACGACCTGAGCCGAAGGTAGAGGCTTAACGACTGAGCCACCCAGTCGCCCCAGATTTCATTATTTTTGATCACTGAGTAATATTCCATTGTGTGTATGTGTGTGTGTGTGTGTGTGTATATATATATGTATGTATGTCACATCTTCTTTATCCATTCATCAGTTGATGGGCATTTGGGCTCTCTCCATAGTTTGGCTACTGGTGATAATGCTGCTATAAACACTGGGGTGCATGTGCCCCTTTAAATCAGCATTTTTGTATCCTTTAGATAAATATCTAGTAGCGCAATTTCAGCTATTATATTTTAAAGTATTGGTCTCTCTTTTCTTTCTTTCTGAGACTCCAATTAGTTATATTCTTTATAACTAATTCTTTATAACCCTTCTTATTCTATCCTTTAAACATATAACCCTCTTTCACATATTCTATTTTATTACCTCTCAATGCTGCATTCTGGATATTTTCTCTTTACTTATCTTCAAGTGTACTAATTCTTTCTTTAGCTGTACGTAATCTACTGTTTAACCTACCCACAGATTTCTTAATTTGGAACACTGTATTTTTCAGTTCTAGAGGTTTTGTTTGTTCCCTTTTAAATGTGATCTCAGTCTTTATAGGTTCCTCTTCCCCACAAACTTTTTCCTCCAAATTTGTCTTTATTTTTTAAACATAGTTTGGTCTTATAGTCTTTGGCTGATAATTCTGGTATCTAGAGGTTTGCACATCTGTTTCTTTTGTCTATTACTTTTCCCAGTTCTCATTGGTAGAGTTTTGTTTATTAACTTGGTTATTTTGGGCTGCCTTGTGGCCATTGTACTTCAAAAACTATTACAAGAAATTCTGAGATCTTTTTCCAGAGAAGTTTCAAATTGGTTTCTGCCAGATACCTAAAGATATTACTTTAATTATATTACCATATCAAGTCCACCTTAATCCATGTTCAAGACTTAAGGTCCCTGGGTCTACCTCAATGATGGAAATGTATACTATAATACCCCATAAGTGCTGGTTCCTTTCTAGTTAACCCTTAGTCTCAGAATGTAACTTTTTGAGAGTCCAGCTTATTGTGGGAAGTGTCTAGTATTAGATTGCTCACCTTGTATGACCCTGGGCTTTTTTTTCTCATTTCCTCACTCAAATGAAGTTAGCAAAATGGACGTTCAAATTTACTGGGATTGGCAAATATTTTCAAGCAAAAAGCGGGCTCTGCATTGGCTTACCCCTTTAGGTTCCTCTGTTCCCTTCAGGCTTTACCTGGTAACTCCTTACAATCTTGTTGGCACTTTGTTAATTCTAAGAAGACTTTTTAAAGAAGAGTTTTTAAAATTACTTATCCAGTATATTTAGTTATTTTCAACAGGACTCATTCAGATAACCAAATTTACTTAACAAAAAGAAAAAGAAGGAGGAGGAGGAGGAAGAAATAAAAGGAGGAAGTTCCCCCTAAGAACCTTGTTCCTCAGATCTAATTTTATTTTATTAAAGTCAGAGAATATAGATTATGTGCCAAGTCTTCGAAGGAGCAGTATATTAATATTTTTGTATGTATCCCTTGAAGTTTAAATAACATAGTACTACATTTCTTTAACCTAAGGAGTTGAACCTCTGTATAAGGATTATCATTACAATTATTGCTGCCATCTTTTGGCTTTTCGTTTTACTCCAGCCTTTGTTGAAGCTACCACCTGTGTACAGGTATAACATGACAACACATTGTCTCAGCTGCACTATGGATCTCTTGCTTTCTACTCCAAGGCTTCTTTACCACCACTGCCTGGGACACCTGTAAGAACCTCTCACCATTGTGACACATGGATGAACGAAGAAGTGCAGGCAAATTAACAACGATGGGCAACCCTTGATCAATGGTGCATAGGAGCTGAAAGATAAATATCCTTCTCTTCTATCCTTTGAGTAGATAATTCTAAGGTGCATCTTTTTTTAAAGATTTTATTTATTTATTTGACACAGAGAGAGAGAGAGCAGTAGAGGGAGAGGAAGAAGCAGACTCCCCAATGAGCAGGGAGCCCGATGAGAGACTCAATCCCAGGACCCTGGGATCATGACCTGAGCAGAAGGCAGATGCTTAACCAACTTAGCCCCCAAGGCACCCCTCTAAGGTGCATTCTGCATGGCTCCTCAGAAGACCCTAGTGGATTGAGCCCTAGTTGCCCACCATTCTGATTGACTTAATAATGCAGTCTTAAGTTGATTGCATTAAATTGGCTTTCCCTCCTAGCCAGTGTCACTCTTGCCAGTCCCCTACTCCTGTTCTTTGGGATTCTTTCCAAAGTAACTACCTAAATACAAAACCTTGAGAGAAGCTAGGAAAAAACATCATGCTTTCTTCCTGAGTTTTGTTTCTTTTTCTCCTTTCCTTTCATTTATTGGATATCATATTTGCTTCAGCTATTTTGAAAGTTACCCATTCTACTTTTGTTCTTCTGGCAGTTACTTCTAAATTACTAAACTAGAGGAACTATCTAAGTTTATCAATATCCACTCTTTTTTCCAAAAAAATAAACTTAACTGGTTCTTAACACACTTTCATCTATATCCTACATCTATATACTCCAAGCTCCTATTTGTATGATTTAGAATTTCATTCCAGTTTCATATTGGTCAGATGGGTTTATTTGTAGTAATTGCTCATTTAAACAATTAAAGTACACAATTCTTTTTTTTATTATGTTATGTTAGTCACCATACAGTAAAGTACACAATTCTTTACTCTTTCACACATATCTCACTGCCTGCTCCTGAAATTCTTTCTTTTTTTTTTTTTTTCCTGGAGTTTGACCTATAATAGCTATTTCAAAGAGGATATATGGTAAACTTCCTGTAATATTTATTTCTCCTCACATTTAAGCTATAGTTTAGCTGGAAATAAGATTCTACATTTAAATGTATTTTCCTTATGAACTTTGAAGATATAGCTCCAATGTCTTCTAACTAGTATTGCTGTTAAAAAGTCTAATCCCTCTTTGATTCTTGATTTTGGAGGTGATTGTTTCTATTTCCCTTTTTCTATTTTTATTTTTTCTTTTTGCTTCTGGAAGCCTTCGGAATTTTCTCTGTCTTTGAAATAGTTAAATTTTGTTGTAATTTGAGTTTGTTATCTTTATTTCAAAATGCTCACATTCCTTAGAGATCTAATTAATTTTCCCTTTAAGCTCATCTTTATTTTTTGTACCAATGGATTGCCTTGGTTAGTGACATTTACCTTGAACAAAAGCCTAAGCCCTGGTTTATGTTTCACATAGGGTATGTGTGTATGTGTGTGTGTGTGTGTGTGCATGCACATGCATGTGTGCACGAGACAGGGAGAGAAGAGAAGAAAAAAATGAGTGGAGGGGGATGAGAAGACAAGCGAGGAGAGAAGAAATGCATGTATACCTTTTTTTTTTTTAATGTTCAGTTAGCCAATGCATGTATACCTTAATCTGGATGCCATTATTCCTATTTTCCTTTTCAGTGGTCCACTCCTCCCTTGGGGTATTCTCAATCCCTCCACTGGAGGCACTGTTCATGTCTCAGAGCAAATGGCTTTATTTTTTATTTCCTATCCTGGCCAGGGAGTGAGGAATATAGGAAATGCACAGTAAGGCACTACCTCCCCTGACTTTCCACTCCAGCTAGATCCAGGCTCTGTTCCTATTTTCATGTGGTTGCTCCCAGCGAATACTCTTGCCTTCTACCTCCATGAGATCAGTGTAATGGGCAACGTTCTGGGTCTGGGATGTTTATGCTCATGCAGCATGTGTGTGTGTACGTGTGTGTATGTGTTCATGTATAGCAAATGTCCCATTGCAGAGTTCTGATTTCTGTACACACCTGCAAGCCTTCAATGTTGGTCAAACTTCCAACTTTAAAAAGAAGAGGTATATTCTAGCTCTGACCCCAGTTTGGCTGACTGACTATGATTGCCACGCCATTTTAGGTTCCCATAGGAGAGTGGGGGGGGGGAAGCAATTTGCCCTCAGCACTATCTGCCTCAGTTCACATCTCAGTTGTGGCCCTCTGAGCCTCCCCTCCATCCTCACCAGCATTTCACTCTATGTTGGGCTTACACTACCTTCTGATTCCTAAGGAGCACTCACAATGTTGGCTTCCATTGCTGAGCATGGCTCTCCGTTTCGTAAGTTTCTTCCTCCTTCTTCTGGCCTCTTCTGGTCCTTTCTGGCCCAGAGTTGAAGGTGAGCTGGGAGCCAGCAGCCCAGACTTAGTTTCCCATCTGGCAGAATCAGGTTTGCTTTATCCTTAAATTCTCATGTGGTTACGTAATTCCATATGGGTGTACGTAGGTGGATTGATTTTTTCCCCCAAGACACCTGACCTAGTCTACTATAAACAAATTCCAAAACTAGTTTATAATGGAAATAATGCCTCAAGCTGGAGAGAGGCAGTACAGCCTAGTGATTAAGTGTGTGGGATGTGGGGTCAGATGACTGGGCTCAAATCCCAGCTCTTGAGGTACACTAACGGTGTGACTGAATAACTTACTAAAGCTCCGTAGAATTCTGTCTCCGTTTCCTAATCTCTAAGATGCAAGTGGCTAATGCAGATCTGTTCTCCCATTATTTTTCTTTTCCAGGTAAGTAAGCTCTGTTATGGACCTTGCATTTCTTGTAGGTGGCAGTCAGGTGGCAAGGGATAGTGGAGCTGAAATATAGTGGCCCTTTTAAAGAAAAACACAAAATTATAAATACAAGATTAGATCTAGGGCCTCAGAAGAGGCCTGTTCAAGTGAAAAGGACCCCTGAGATCCATTAGCTTTACTGCAAATTTCCTCTGCCACAGTGGGAATGGTACAGAAACTACTTTTGTGTTATTCTATACTATTATTGGGGCATATGTTTACTTAATATAGTCCCTAGCAGATAGAAAGCATGCAATCAAGGTTATATATTATTATTCTTGGAGGAAAAGACAGGGTCCTGTGTTGAAATAAGTGTGAAAACACTAGACAGTCTTTCACTCTTGGAAATTGATAATACATATTAACCTACTGTAATTGTAGTATAATAATCCACATGTACAGATAACTTGAGGCTTCATCACTTTGCAGCTGATCTGGTCTTCTACCCATGCTAACCACCTGCTGCTTAGAAAAATGAAAATAAAAAAATTTTTAAAAAGTCCAATCTAGTTTAAAGTTCCATCCAATATTTTAAACATAGTTGACCTTTGAACAACACAGGTTTGAACTGCATGGGTCCACTTATACACAGGTTTTGTTTTGTTTTCTTTACAATACAATAGTATAAGTGTATTTTCTCTTCCTTACGATTTTCTTAATAACATTTTATTTTCTCTAGCTTACTTTATTGTAAGAATACAGTATATAATACATATAACATACAAAATATGTATTAATTGATTATGTTGTTAGTAAGGCTTCTGGTCAACAGTAGGCTATTAGTAGTTAAGTTTTGGGGGAGGCAAAAGTTACATGTGGAATTTCAACTGTGTAGGGGTTTGGTGCCCCTAAGCCTCATGTTGTTCAAGGGTCAACTGCAGTTCTTTTGGAAAGTACTTGGATTCTCTTGCATAAAATACCCCGTCTCTTATCTATCCTCTTGCCTCCTCCAAGAAGGTCAGATGTCTGAAATGAGATATATCATTATTATATTGAGAGGTATGTGGCTCATAAGACCTGAAGGAATGGGGGCAAGGTAGGCTCCTGGCATTCCCAGTGCTCTACCCTCGCTGCCTCCTTAGCATGCTGGGCAACCTCTGTGCCTGGTGGCTGAAGGAGGTTGTTGTTCCTTTCAGTCTTAGGCCAAGACACTTGTGGGACTCACTGAGGGACTCAAGCTCACATTCAGCTCCTGATGGTGCTAGGGACCAGTGCTTCTCAAACTTTAACAGGAACAAGAATCACCAGGACAGCTTGTTAAAACACAAATTCCTGGACCTCACCCCCAGAGATTCTGATCAAGTAGGTTTTAGGTGCAGCCTGAGAATTTAAATTTCTGAAAAGCTCCTAGGTGGTGATGGTGCTGACACAGCCCATCGAGGGAGCACACTTTGAGTTAGCAAGGCTCCCTTTTGAAATCTGCGACTGTAGCAGAGCTCTGCCTGAGAAGTCTACCCTAGAGCCACCTTCTGGCTATGGCCGCTTTGCCTGCACGGTGAAGATTGAAAAGATTCTCAGCCAGAAAAGTTAACCTCTTAGTCTCCCTCTGTCTGATCATGCTGTCAACATGTTGCAACGGTGGGGTGGGGTGGGGTGGGGTGGGGGAGCAGCCTGAGAGAACTTTCTTCCAGTGTGGGGCAAGCGCTGCTCCTTTATCTTTGGTATTTTCCTGACATACTAAACACTCCTCCCCATCGCCAGGTCAAAGCCAGGAGAGCAGAGTGGTTCTCGTGTCTGCTTTTCTCGCTGTCTGCCTCTCTCCCCTGTTTCTCCTTCCCATTAATTACCAGGTCTGAGAAAGGAGAAGGATGCTCATTCACTTCTCTTACACCATAATCCTCTCCTCAAAGTCCTTCAGCAGTTTCCCATCTCTCTCAGAGTAAAAGCCCAAATCCTGATGCAGGCTCATAAGATCCTACCTGCCCTGGCCTCTTGGTTCCTCTCTGATCCCACAGCTCTAGCTCTTCTCCTGTCTACTCCTGCACTTACTCTAGCTTCTTTAATGCCCCTTGAGCCCCAGGGACAATGCCCCAGGATCTTTGCCACACCTATTAACAATATCTTGGGAACACAGTTTGGGAAACAGACTAGGGAGTAGTTAAATGTTCCTCAAAATATAATGAGATACTGTCACTTTGTTAAACTGAAAAGTAAAAAACTCAAGTACTTTTAACTGTTTAACTTGATGAATTGCTTTTTCTCAAAAAGATTAGGTTTCATTAAAATTATGTGTTACCTTTAGCAACACTGTACTTGAAATTACATTAACCTAGAAAAGTACATTTGTTTTGTTATGTTAACCGCTTAAAGTAACAGAAGTTCTTTGGATTTCAAGATTTTTCCAATGACATTTTTGAAAAGTGGGCTTATAAAAGTATTCAGAATGTTCCAAAATTTACATTGAGAAAGCATTATAGAATTTGGATGCCATCAAATAACTTGCTAGTGTCTTTGAAGACTTAATGGTATTATATTGGGGGAGTTCATTTTGCTACAATTTGGAAAGCATTTGTTTTCAGTTTTGTACAATAATTCCAAAAAATTTGATATTCATATTCTCTCACCATACAATGACCAGAAGTGTTTGAAAATCTTGTTTAATTCTGAATCTACATTTCACTTGCCTTATTTAGAAATAAATCAGTAAAATTTGCCTTAAAACATTTTTATATGAGTCCTGGTATCTGGGTAGGCTTTGGTCTATTGTATACAATCTCATTTCACATGCATATGTTATAAAAAGAAATAAAATTTTTGAGTGCCTATAAAAAATAACTAAGTTTCTTAAGCAGAACCCAAGTACTTGTAAGAGTAAAGGCACTGTCATCAAAGCAATTTGAAACTGTTAAGACCTCAACCACAAGGAGACACCATCTCACTGTCAAAATGGCTGAAATCAAAAACACAAGAAACGAGTGTTGGTGAGGATGTAGAGGAAAAGGAACCCTTGTGTACTGTTGGTGGGAATGTAAACTGGTGGAGACACTGTGGGAAACAGGGTGGAGTTTCCTCAAAAAGTTAAAAAAAAAAGAAATACCATACGATTCAGTAATTCCACTTCTGGGTATTTAAGGATACAAAAGGATATGAAAAGATTAATTCGAAAAAGATACATATGCACCTTTATGCTTATTGCAGTATTATTTACAATAGCCATGATATGGAAGCAACGTGGGCATGTATTGATAGATGAATGAATAAAGAAGATGTGGTTTGCATAAATAATGGAATATTATTCAGCCGTAAAAAAGAACGAACTCTTGTCATTTGCAACAAAATGGATGGACCTGGAGGGTATTATGCTAAGTGAAATAAGTCAGTCAGAGAAAGACAAATACCATATGATTTCACTTATATGCAGGATCTAAAAAACAAAACAAATGAGTGAATAAACAAACAGATACTTAAATACAGAGAACAAACTAGTGGTTGCCAGAGGGGAGAAGGGTGGAGAGGATGGGTGAAATAGGTGAAGGGGATTAAGAGGTTGAAAAATATTAAGACCCGAGTCTTAGAGCTAGAAAAAACTAGGGTTGAAACTTAGTTTGGCCCCTTACTTGCTACGTGACACTGGGAAAATTAGCCTTTCTAGTCTCTAAAATGAGTATAGGCAGTCCTCACTTTGCACAGTTCCAACATGTACATATTTCAGTTAGCATGGTTTAGTTAAATAACACCAGTTTCCCAAAACACAGTTCAAACATCAGTTACCATACACAGTAACTGTGAGTAATTGCATAAAATACACACTTTGTTCCTAGCATTTCAGTTTCAAATCGCTGTGTAAATAATAGATGCACATCCTGGTCAATAACCAATCCCATCACTGTTTTCAAAGTCTGTCCGTGCTGGGCACTGTTATTCAGCTCACGCACAGACCGCAGAGCCTGGAATTGTGTTGCCTCCTTGGCTCCCAGTGATAAACACATGTGACATTTTATAAAAATCGCTAACTAAAAGAAGAAATTGGCCAAAAAGATGAAATGCGGCAAAGAAATGAAAAGCGGCGATGCTGGAAGTGAAATTGAAACCAAACATAAATGGAATGACTGTGGGACTGTTGCCGTTGCCGCCACTGGAGAGACCCTAGACCTGAAACCAGAGACACTGAGTGAAGGCTGCCTTAGCAACAAATGAGGAAAGTAATTATGAAGAGAAAGAGCAAGATGTCCCAGAAGAAGTGAGGCTGGCAAGAAACTTCCCACTACAGGAAGTCTCAAAGATATTGCATGATGTTTGTAAAGGATAAAATATGATAAGCTGATCCAGACTGAGAAAGGAATATGTCCATTTGCCAAAGAATAGAAAAGATGCTGGCTCTCTACTGTAAGATACATGATGGGAGGAAGGAGGCTGGAGCTGTTCAGACCTCTCTTGATGAGTGTTTATAACTCAGTCTCAATAAGAAATAAAACACTTTAGTTCTGTGCGTTTCTAATGTTTTAAATTACAGTATGCTGATTTACTAATTTTACGATTTTTAGATTTCCCTATATATTTAGAATCTAACAATAGGAGAATTTTTAAAGTCTTGACAAAACCTTTTTAAAGTCATGGACCATTGTCATTTTTCCGGTTGACTATTAGAATCTCTGGACAGTTTCAGCCTGCACAGTCATTTTTATAGCCCTGTATTAGCTACCATGCAAAGGAAAGACTGCCTGCATAATAAAAGAATGTACCTTATAGGGTTTGGGGGCAGATTACATGAAACACTGCATGGCAAGCACTACCTATGTGGTCTGGTCTGCATTAGGCTCTAAATGAATGTTGTCTATTTTATGAGATGATTCTTTATCTTGTAGGAATTTTGAGGACTTATAGTTATGTATGACTTGTTTTTAAATTATACGTGGATGCTTGGGTGCCTGGGTGGCTCAGTCGGTTAAGCGACTGCCTTTGGCTCAGGTCATGATCCTGGAGTCCCGGGATCGAGTCCCACATCGGGCTCCCTGCTCGGCAGGGAGTCTGCTTCTCCCCCTGACCCTCCCCACTCTCATGCTCTCTCTATCTCATTCTCTCTCTCAAATAAATAAATAAAATCTTTAAAAAAATTATACGTGAATGCTTTATTATTGTTGGAGATGTTTTTAAAAATATATTCCAAGCTAAATACCTAAGCATTTTCTCCAGAAGAATTTGTGATAGCTATTCTCTCTTCCAAAACATCCACAAAACTTAGGAGTTATTCATGGAAGGGAAACAAGACATTTATGAGCACTTTCATTAGAAAAAGTTTCAAAAGGATTCAAATCCTTTACAAATAAGACGTTACTGTTTCATTTCCTTATTTTATTTTTGCCTCTCCCTGAGTTTTCCCTTTAAAAATACAAAGTGTCAAATTCCTTTAAAAGATGCCTTTAGATCCATTCTTATGAATGAATATTCTCTGAAGCTCTTTTGGGGAATTACTCGTGGAAGTGCCTACAATGATTACAGAAAGGGGGACTTTTCAAAGGAATCAGCACAAGGCTGGTGGGGGTCTTAGATGGGGGTCTTAGGACCCAAGAAAAGCCCCGTAAACAAAAAGGAAGTAATTATGTACCTGTTATTTAACTGTTGGTCACATATTAAAAATAGAGGCTGAAAATACCGAAGGAATGATTTTTATTGGTTACATGATCATGTGCCTTGTAGTGGAGGAAAGCTTTTAAGATACTGCCTGGCTGAGTGAGCATTTTTGGAGGGGCAACTTGTGAGGGTTTTTTTTGGGTGGGAGAGCAATTTGTGAGTTTCGATGCTCTTGAAAAACAAGACATGTGCTAGAGAATCTAAGTGGGCTGCTGAACTGATTGACAAACTAAGCGTGGCTTGCATCACCTCTTGTCGCAAGGGAGAAGTAATATGTGTTCAACCGTTGAAATGGTTAACTGCTTGTGAACAGATGTTCTTAAAGAAGCAGTTGAGCTAAGACTGCAACCTAGTGGTGAGTTTGTGATTGGGAAAAAGTGGCTGCGTTCATTGTGGGCCATTGAGAAAGACGGCATTGGAATTCAAAGTGAGAATGACCTCAAAGGAGAAGAGTGCTTGTGCCCCTTTCGGGAAGGTTGATCTCCCAATCCTGTTGTGCGTGGGCTGAACATGGAGAAAGGGTGACTGGAATTGGCCCTCTGATGCCGTTCATCGTATGTAGCATTTTCCTATGTTCTCTGAAGCTTCTGCTCACTTCTCTGTTTGTCTCTTTACAGATGAAGTAAAACCTTGCCAAACCTGCTCTAGCTTATCAGCTCACACCAGTTGGACTCATTTCTTTTATTTACTTGTTTAATCAGTTCCATCTTAGGGTGACTTTTACTTGCTTTTGTTTTTGTGTTTGAAGCGATTCAAATCATACTATTTCTTACTCCAAGTAAATTTTTCATGTAACATGATTCTAAGTATCATTCTCATTAGTCTTTGACTCAACAATAATGTTCAATTTTTTACAGTTTGATGTAGCTTTCATTTCTTAGAAATGCTTATTACTATTGTATTGACAGCTATTTTATATTATATTGTATTAACATGGAAAAATGTATTGACAGAGCCGCACTCAGGCTTTGCTCTTATTAAGATGATCACTTCGCCTACACAAAATATAGAATATCCAAGAGATATCTCTGTATAAGAATTTGGGTCTTTTAATTATTGTGTATCTTCATTTCATTTTTAAAGTCTACTTGTATCTTAAGTTTCCTCATTTCTCATCAATCTTTTTAAAGCATATACTTAAAAATTAATGTATTTTTTAAATTTTCATCGTCAAATCATCCTTGTCCCCTAGTACTTTAATTTTTAGTTAGCTTATATTACCTTTCTTTTTACGGAGTTTTATTTTACCTGCAAAACTTCACCTGTGATTTTTTTTTCTTTGTTTGCTCCTCCCAAATCTTTTTTCTCTGACAAAGCTTGGTATTTGGGTATGAAGACTGGTTATTCTGTGGGTAATAAAGTCAGTCTTGTGCTTTCATGAACGTTATCAAAATATAATACTATTAGCTTTCAAATTCTTTCTCCACCTCAGGTCTTCCGCATTTAATTCAAATACATTTTCCAGAAAAATGTCTTAATTCTTTCAAGTTTATATGCTCCTAAGTGTTGGGGGTACATGAATCCATAGCATTGCCAAATGCAGATAACCCATGATTACAAGATTCACTGTAGTAAGCTGACTATAGGAAGCCCATCTCTGTCAGTAAAATAATGGCCTCTACATAATTCAGAGGATTTGTTATTTGTCCTCCAGTGTCGCCCTAATGAAACAGTTTTGGATTTTCTTGTGCTCTTTAAAACAGCTTTCTACAAAGTACAAATTTGGACTTGATTTAAATGCGATGAACCAAGAAATCAGCTACTCTGTAATCAATACAGAAATCAATGCTGTAATAGTGAATTATCTGAGAGAGCTTCCTCTTTTCCTAGCACTCATTTGGGATGTGTCCTGGGAAATCTGTGACACAAGATCATGGTGGTTGACATGGCACTCTAAAGGCAATTTCTACTAAAATAAACGTTTGTGGAACAGAATGCTTTTCTGTAAATCACTGAGCAGAATACTGAGGGAACTAAAATAAATCCCTCCTCCCCCATACACTTAGTTATATTTTGGAAGGAGGAGGTAAAATAATGAAACAACATGGCACGTCTCAGAGCTATAGATTTTCAACAAATTACTTCTATAAAGCTATGAAATATATATGAGGAGATATTTTTGAAGACCCTCAAAATCTTTTTTAAAAACAATAATGTCGTTAATAATTCAGATTTATTAATTACTCCAGAAGTAATGTATTGAAAATGAGGGTACATTGTATACTGTAAAGTATCATTATGTAGTTAAAATTTTATTAATGGAAAATCATGTTGTATAAATATGTACAAAAATACTATAGTAAACTGAAAGCATCTTTGCAGTTTCCTTTAAGAAAAAGCTTAATCCGGGGCGCCTGGGTGGCTCAGTCGGTTAAGCGACTGCCTTCGGCTCAGGTCATGATCCTGGAGTCCCGGGATCGAGTCCCGCATCGGGCTCCCTGCTCAGCAGGGAGTCTGCTTCTCCCTCTGACCCTCCCCCTTCTCATTCTCTCTCTATCTCATTCTCTCTCTCAAATAAATAAATAAAATCTTTTAAAAAAATTAAAAAAAAGAAAGAAAAAGCTTAATCCTTGAATAATTCCTTGACTCTCATATATGAGAGAAACCCACAAGGTTTATTTTTCAGATCTCAAAGAACTATTTTGTCTGGAATCCTAAATACATCTAAAAGAAATGTTAAGGAATACTGTTTTATTTTATGTCCTTCTCTAACAAAAAAAAATCTTTAGTTGGTGATTAATATTATTTAGAGTCCATAATAAAAGCTCCTGGATACAGACTTGTTTAAGGGCATAGCACAATAGAGTAAGTTACAAAACTAGGACTTTAGGTGAGGGAAGATAAAGCAAACAGAATTTGGCCCACAAATTGACAGATTTGGAGAGGGCAGGAGTGGTAGGAAGAAGCGGGGCGGCGGGGGATAGGAGGTGGTTTTAACTTAAATGATGGAAATAAATGACATGAAAAGAACTGTCATGCTCTTAAAAAAAAAAAAAAACTTTATAGGCTTAAATAGATGATAGATGGCTAGAAAGAGAATATACCCACTCACGGTCCTGAAGTTTCCGACGTATTTGCGTATTTTGCCGTGGACATCCAGGCGTGGTGGAAGCCAGCTGTCCACATAGTTCAGCAAGTCTCAGAGCAGCTTCCCCTGGCTACCACAGCCCCCCAAAGAGAGATATACAACTGTTAATACTAGATGCAAAAGGTAAGCCTTTTAGGTCCGGGAAGCTTTATTTTGTCCTGTATTTTTTAACACCAGGGACATACATCACTATTTAGGAAGAACTTGGACAATATTTGCCTTTATTGGAAAAAACAATTAAGATATCTAGGACCCTCTGGTTCTCTAGCCTAACTCAGCAGCAAGCTCACTGAGAAGAAAAAGCAGAATGAATGCCCAGATACCCATGAGTGGTGTCCTGACTCCAGCTTTCTGGGGTTTCAGAAAGTCTGTTTCCCCCCTAAATACTCTTTCCTCCTTCAACCCCCATATCCCCAGATCACTACCCAGAGCAATAAAGTGATGGGATATAGAGACGTGAATAATGAATTTATGGACAAGAAAGCTTGGACAAGCTCCATACTTGCACAGATTTGAGAGGGGTGGTAAATCTTAGAGCTATCTAAATGTAGCCCTTATACTACTACAGAGTAAAAATTCATGTGGAAAAAAAGCACTATAAAATTTATTCGCCCCTCATGATCTGCAAGAAGGTGATTCAAAATGGGGTAAACTATTTCCTAGCAAATTCTCTCAGTCACATTTTCTCCCGCCTTACCTATTATAATGTTTGGGATAACACTGGATGGAATAAGTCAGCAATGAGTTCCAGTCACAGCTAGCATTTCTGTTTGTACTTGCTATTCAAAGTGTGGTATGTGGACCAGTAAAATTAGTCTCATGTGGGGACTTGTTAAAAATGTAGACTCTTAGTCTTCATCCTATACCTACTAAATTAGAATCTGCATTTTAAAAGACCCCTGGGTAATTCACAGCATATTACATTTTGGGAAACACTGCTTTATGTAACTTTGGGCTGGTTACTGAATGAATCTCTCCCCTTCTTCGTTTCGCTTCAGTCAACTGTGTAGAAAATTTAAAACTGGAAGGAACCTATTAATAAGGATTAGTGGTTTAGAGCATGAATTTTGGAGCTAGTGTGTCCGAGTTTGATTCCCAAGTCTGCCACTTACTGTGTGACCTTGGGCAAGTTATATAGCTTCCCTGTGCCCCAGTTTCCTCATTGATAAAACAGGTAATCATATCTACTTCATGAAGTTGTTGTGAATAATTGCACTTAACAAATGGAAGTATTTAGATTAGTGCTTAGTACAGAGTAAGCACGATACAAGTATCAATTCTTATTATGACTTAAGATTTTTTTTTTTAAGATTTTATTTATTTTTTAGAGAGCGAGCGAGAGAGAAACAGCATGAGAGGGGAGAGGGTCAGAGGGAGAAGCAGGCTCCCCGCTGAGCCGGGAGCCCGATGTGGGACTCGATCCCAGGACCCTGGGATCATGACCTGAGCCGAAGGCAGACGTTTAACCATCTGAGCCACCCAGGCGCCCATGACTTAAGATTCTTGATTAACTCCTATTCTAGAACAATGGAGATGCCAATTGACTAGTTTTTGAAAGAGACTAGTGAGAGCTTTCTATTAGTGTAAGTTTGAAGAAGTGAGGAAAGCTCCATGGAGGAAGTGGGGATTTAGAATAGTTTTAGGGGATGACTAAATGTGAGATGATTAGAGACAAAAACCATTAAGGGCATTCCAGGTGAAACAGGCTTAGAGGCAGGAGTAAATATTTAGAGACGAACAGAGGAAAGCAGGGAATCATGCCTACTGGGTGCCAGGAATTTTGAAGGTGGCACGGGGTGACTAGAGCAGAAGGCTTGTTAGGCAGTTGAGGGGCTAAGATTGGATCTTCTTAATTCTAGACTGAAAATTGGGAGAGAGAGAGAGAGAAGAGAGAGAACTGGCAAATAGAATAAAGGGATGCAGGAAAACATTAATAGGAAGGCTCAGAGGGAGAGAGAACAAAAGAAATAAGAAGCAAGATTGATTAATAGACATGGAGAAAATATAGGGGAGGAGGCAATTATAGCTCCGGAATTTTAAGTCTAAAGGACCAGGAAGGTGAAGGCACTTTTAACAAAAATGAGAATATTAGTAGCATGCTGCTTTGAGGAAAAGATAGGTTTGTTTTCGGAAGTGTTGAGTACAAATGATGGGAACACAGCCCATAAATGATTGGGCAGATGTAGTGGAAAGAGCTCCATTTGGAAAAAGGGACAATCATACTTCTACCTTTTATTTTTGTATTGCTGAGCACATTAATACCATCAATACAAAAGTAAAATCTTAGAAGTCTAGAATGATATTTTTGTTTTCTTTATACATTTCAAATTCTCAGAATCTGTCTACTAAATATTTTTTAAGTAAGTTTAAGTTAAATGAATTACAGTATTGGTTTTTTGTAAATCAATATGAAAACTTAGAAGATAATGAGTCTCAGATCCATTATCCATTATGCTGATCCCTGGACAACATTTACGCTGGCCTCAAGGGAATTAAGAACAAATGAACTATGTAGCTCTCAGAATTTTCTAGACACTCCTAGACCTAGAAGGCAAAGATCTTCATCTTTTTGTTCAGAAAATAGACTGGCACAATTCAGTGTCCATGAGACTACCAGTGGTCATCAATAATGTTGACCAGAGTCTCTTGCCTTTAGTGAAACAGGAGCAGAAAAATTGATTGGGAGGTGGCTTGTATGTTATCATAATACTGATCATTGGGTGAAAAGTGCATTTGTGAGCAAATCTAGTACTGCCTAGCAACTGTTTCTAGGTAGAGGGGACCTGGGAGCCAGCTGTGGTTGCCTTCCAGGAGCCATCAGCCTGTTTCTACACACTTCATAAGATATCTGTTTTGGATTATTTGGATTCTAGTTTTAAGGTATAGTTTTCCTTAGCAAACTCTTAATACTAAATATTTTGCTTTTTAGTGACTGACACAATAAACCTAATATTACTATTTTTTGTCCCTTGCTAAATATAACTACACAGAGGTTTAACCATAAAGGAATATGTCTGAAGTCAGGAGCTTCTGTACTTTTTTATTTTTATTTTTTATTTCTTGGAGGTTTTTTTAATTGAAATTGACTTGAATCTATACATTAAGTTGGGGAGAACTGACATCTTTATAATAATTTTGTTATATGTTAACATGATATATGTCTTTATAATTAATGTCTAGTAAAGTTTATAATTTTTCTCTCATGAAGATCTTTTGCTGTATTTATTCTTATGTTCTTTATTTTTTTATTAACATATAATGTATTATTTGTTTCAGGGGTACAGGTCTGTGATTCATCAGTCTTACACAATTCACAGTACTCACCATAGCACCTACCCTCCCCAGTGTCCATGACCCAGCCACTCCATCCCTCCCACCGTTTGTGTCCATTCCTTTTAGGCCTGCCACATTCTTTTTTTTTTTTTTAAAGATTTTATTTATTTATTTGAGAGAGAGAGAATGAGAGAGAGAGAACACATGAGAGGGGATAGGGTCAGAGGACGAAGCAGACTCCCTGCCAAGCAGGGAGCCCGATGCGGGACTCGATCCAAGGACTCCAGGATCATGACCTGAGCCGAAGGCAGTCGCTTAACCAACTGAGCCACCCAGGCGCCCCAGGCCTGCCACATTCTTAAGTGGTCTAAGACTATACCCAGATTTACACCCATTTCTGAGAGCATAAGATGTGGTATTAAACATACAGAATCTTTAAACTTTTAACTCTCCTCCTGGAAAATCCATCTGCGGTCTTCGTGCGCAGGCACTCCTCTCCTTCCACTGCTGATCATGATTTATGTTCTTGCCCCTGACCTTTGCAGCAGGATGTAGCTCAGCTAATAGCAGTGAAGCGGGAGTTTCCAGAGGAACTGGGGGTTATGCCAGAACTTGATGAGGGGCAAACAATTTATACTAGCGAGTAGAAGTCTCTCCAGGGAGAAGAGTACTCAGAAAACTCAGAGGAATATAATAAGTACCATAGATTCATCCTGGTTGAGTACTTCCTGACACACCTGAGAAGTTCAGCCCCTCTGATTCTGTCCAAGCTGCTCATTCCCAGAGTCTGCAAATATTTCCCAAAGTAGATACTTGCGTTCGGTCAACCACACATTCATTCTTTTATCCCCATGGCTGCTGGGAAGCCTCACCCCCTTTCCTTGGTCATGTTCTTCCTGCTCTCCAGTCTCTTCCCTCCATTCCACAGGATCCTCTGAGAGCCCTTTCCCTTTGCAAACCCACTTCCCTCAATCCTTATTTTATGATGTGAGGTGGAAACCCCAAGGACCTTACTTCATTTCCAGTCCCCTCTCACAGAGGCTGCTCTTTGTCTGCAACCAGAACCTCATTAACCAGAACCAGGCTGTCCTCCTCTTTAGCTGCCTACACCATTTCCAGGCCTTTCTTATTTATTTTCATGAGAAGCCCCTCTACATTTGAGAGACAATGCAGCATTTGAGAACATGGGATTTAGATCTGGACTGTGTTTTGGGATGTTGGGTAGATTACCCAACCTTTCTGACCCTCTACTTCTACATCTGGAGAAAGAGCATCAGAATCTCATTTGGAAGGTTCTCACAAACCTTTACTGACTACCACGTGCCAGGCATTTTTCTAAGTACTGAAAAAAACAATTCCTGCCCTCATGAATCTTGTAGTCTCATGAGGCAATAAGTACTTAAACAAGTAAATATATATCGATTACAAAATCTCATATGAAAGGAATCAGAGGGTCGCTGTGGCAGGTTTCACTGGAAGTATGACTCAGATGGTGGAGAGAGGTATGGAGGGAAGACCCAAGGAGGTAGCCTGTAGAGGGAGAATGGCGGGGTGAGTAAGCTTTAGGCAGTGGAGCAAGGGATGGCAAGATGGCGGAGGAGCAACTTGATACATCCCAGAGATGAAAAAGGACATTGTGAGCAGGAGCATGTCACAGAGTGTGGTTAGAGATATAGGCTGGGGACAGAATTTGTGGGACCTGAGTATGAAGGCTAAATGAAGGAGTTTTAATTTCATTTTGAATGCCATGAGAAGCAGTGATTTTAAGCAGGGGTGTAACATGATGTATGCATTTAAAAGGTCTCTTTGAGGAGGACAAGGGGTTGGGGGATGGGCACAAGGGTGAAGGGAGTGGGAGATACACTTATGGATGAATGAGTCACAGGAATAAAAGGCATAGCATAGGGAATATAGTCAGTGGTATTGTAATAGATTGTATAGTGCCAGATGGGAGCTACACTTGCAGTGAGACTTGTCGAATCACTATGTTGTACACCTGAGGCCAATGTAACATGGTGCATCAACTATACCTCAGTTAAAAAAATAAAAAAGACCTCTCTGAGGATGGCATTTGGAACATAGGATTTATGCGGTAAATGAAATTGTATTCACGTGGGCCTCGCTCTCCAGTATTGATTGAGTATAGTATACCTGGGTCACAGTTTTTCTCTCTACCCCAAACTTCTGCTGCCCCCCTTCAATGAGCTCAGCCATCACTCCTACTTCAGATCTCCCGACATCCACAACTCCCAGGCAACTCTTTTGAGCTTCTCAAGAGCAGGGGCCACCCTGCTTGTGAAATCTTATATGTCAGTAAACTCCTCTGACCACAATTTAATAACCTCCTAGTTCCTGCCACACCTGTCTAGGTCTAGGGCTCCGGAGTGGTAGGAGATGAGGATGGAAAGGCTCTTCAGGCTAGGGCCATGTTGTGCAGGGTTGCTTTGAGGCTAAGGAATTTGAAATTTATCCTATAAGAAAGGAAAAGCCACACTGAACATTTATAGTTTCCTAAACATGCCATGACACTTGCTGTTCCCCATGCTTGAAATGCCCCCTCTTCTTGGGATCGCCTTCGAGCTTCTAGTCATCCTGTGGAGTCTAGCAGTCTCTCATCTCTTCTAGGAAGCCTTCCTTGGCAGTAGAATGTAGCTAATCACATTACATATTGTGTATAACTCTTGGTGTTCTTATGTTATGGAACCACATGCTGATTTTTGGTCTCCCTTCTAAGTCGGAACTCTTTGAGAGCAAGAACTTGTATTATTATTTCCTTGGTACCAGATGCAAAGGACTTCATCGTTTTTTGAGTTTTCAAGTTCCACTAAAAAATAAAGTACCCTAATAAAAAATTGGCAAATTGAAAGTCAAAGATTGGTAATTTCCTCATCTAACACCATGTTACTTTGCTAAAGTTTATCCACATACCTTTGCTCTAAAAATTGGCACCAAATTCTAAGAAAACATTCTATTTTTATTAGTTTTAATTTTTTGATCCAAATATCAAAATATTCATTAAATTTATCAAAATAAAAAGATTACATCGAAGTCTCATTCCTACCCATGCCTTTTCACCCTTTCCCTCCAGCTGCCATGGATTATTATGTCTATTAGTTTGTGTTTTGTCCTCCCAGTGTTTCCTTATGCATGTATGCAAGTATGAGTGCACTGTTTGTGTGGCCATCTTACATAGAAGAACCTAAAATATATATTGTTTTATTCTTTACTTTTTTTAACATGAAAATTTATCCTAGAGTTGTTTCTGAGTCAGTAATTGATAGAGATGTTCCTTGTTCTTTCTTGCAGATGCATAGTTTTCTATTGTATAAATATCACATGGTTTATTCAACCAGTCCCCTATTGCTGGATACTTGCGTTCCAATCTTTTAATTTTATAAACAATCTTGCAAGGGATATCCTTGCACAACTGTCATTTCATATTAGCACAAATAATGTATACATATATATGTTATATGTGGTATCTGTATCTATCTATTATCTATGTTGGGATTCCTGGAAATGAGATCATTGGGTCAAGACTAAATGCATCTGAAATTCTGATAGATGTTTCCAGAAATGCCTTCCTAATGGTTATTCCATTCCCTACTCCTATCAGCAGTAATTGAAAGTGTCTGTTTCCCCTAGCCTCTCCAGCAGTGTGTTGAGGACTTTTCAGTTTTGCAAATCTGATAGTTGAGGAAATGCAATATTAATTGCATTTTTACTAGTGAAGTTTGGCACTGTTTCATATGTTTAGTGATTATTTGTATTTTTTTCCTGTGACCTATCCATTCGTATCCTTTGCCCACATTCATATAAGGTTTGTCTTTTTCTTTTATATATAAAGAGAGAGAGAATGTAAGTATTCAGTCTGTGCTACAAGTCACAAATGCCTTTCCTATTTTGTCATTTGTGTTTTGACTTTGTTGATGGCATATTTCTGACCTGCAGAAGTGTTTATTTTTTGTGTATTTACTTTTAACTGTCACCTTTTCTAGATTCTGAATCATAATTAGAAAGGTATTCCCAAGGTTAAAATAAAAATCACCTACTGCTATTAGAAAACAGCTCTACTGTTTCATTTTTCTACATTTATATCTTTGATCCATTTGGATCTGTCTGCTTATTCTGAAACATAGCATGAGTATGGAATATGCTTTATTTTTTCCAACTTGCTCCCCAGTTTTTTCAACACTATTTATTGAAAAGACTATCTTTACTGTTTGATTTGGCATGCAGGCTTCATTTCACACTAAATTCCCACGTCTCCAAGTCTATTTCTGGACTTTCTATTCTGCTCCATTAGTTTATCTTTTCATAAGCCAATCCTGCATTTTTATTTTGTTTGTGTAATTTTTATTTTAAATCCACTAAACTTAACATCCAGTGTTATATTAGTTTCAGGTGTACAACATAGTGATTCAACAATTCTATACATTACACAGTGCTCATCATGATAAGTGTACTCTTTAATTCCCTTAACCTATTTCACCCATTCCCCCCATCCACCTCCCCTCTGATGGTTTGGTAACCATCAGTTTATTCTCTATAGTTAAGAGTCTGTTTTTGGTTTGTCTCTCTTCTTTTGTTGTTTATTTGTTTTCTTTCTTAAATTCCACATAGTGAAATCATATGGTGTTTGTCTTTCTCTGACTTATTTCACCTAGCATTATACTCTCTAGCTCCATACATATCATTGCAAATGGCAAGCTTTCATTCCTTTTTTATGGCCTAGTAATAGTTCATTGTGTATATATACAACATCTCCTTTATCCATTCACCTATCAGTGGACATTTGGGTTGCTTCCATATTTTGGCTTCTATAAATAATGCTGCCATAAACACAAGGATACATATATCTTTTCAAATTAGTGTTTTTGTATTCTTTGGGTAAATACCGACTAGTGTGGTTACTGGATCATACGGTAGCTCTATTTTAACATTTGAGGGACCGCCATAATGTTCTCCACAGTGGCTGTACCAGTTTACATTCCCTCTGCAATGGGTTCCTTTTTTTCCACATCCTTGCCAACACTTGTTTTTTCTTGTATTTTTGATTTTAGCTATTCTGACAGGTGTTAAGTGGTATCTCATTGTGGTTTTGATTTGCATTTCCCTCATGATTAGTAATGTTGAGCATCTTATCATGTGCCAGCCATCTGTGTGTCTTCTTTGGAGAAATGTCTGTTCATGTCTTCTGCCCATTTTTAATTGGATTATTTGTGTGTGTGCGTGTGTGTGTGCGCACACGTGTGCACATGCATGTGTGTGTTTGAGTTGTATACCTTCTTTATATATTTTGGGTACTAACCCTTTATCAGATATGTCATTTGCAAATACTTTCTCCCATTCAGTGGGTTGTCTTTAGTTTCATTGATTGTTTCCTTCACTGTGCAGAAGCTTTTTATTTTGATGTAGTCCCAATAGTTTATATTTGCTTCTGTTTGCCTTGCCTCAGGGGACATATCTAGAAAAAATGTTGCTATTGCCAATGTCAGAGAAAATACTGCCTGTGCTCTCTTCTAGGATTTTTATGGTTTCAGATCTTATATTTAGGTCCTTAATCTATTTTGAGTTTATTGTTGTGTGTGATGTAAGAAAGTGGAACTTTTGCATATAGCTGTTCAGTTTTCCCAACACCATTTATTGAAGAGACTGTCTTTTACCCATTGTATATTCTTACTTCCTTTATCAAAGATTAATTGACCATCTAATTATGGATTTATTTCTGGGCCCTCTATTCTGTTCTATTGATCTATATGTCTATTTTTGTTTTGGTACCACACTGCTTTGATTACTACAGATTTGTAATATAACCTGAAATCTGGGAATGTGATACCTCCGGTTTTGTTTTGTTTTTTTTCGAGATCACTGTGGCTATTCAGGGTCTTTTGTGATTCCATACAAATTTTAGGGGCGATTGTTTGTTCTAGTTCTGTGAAAACTGCTGTTGGTCTTTTGATAAGAATTGTATTAGATCTGTAGATTGTTTTGGGTAGAATGGACATTTTAACAATATTTGTTCTTCCATGGGGTACCTGGCTGGCTCGGTCAGTAGAACATGCAACACTTGATCTCGGGTTGTAGGTTCAAGCCACACACTGGGTGTAGAGATTACTTAAAAATAAATTCTTTTTAAAAAATTTTATTTTACTTTATTATGTTACGTTAGTCACCATACAATACATCATCAGTTTTTAAAAAACAATATTTGTTCTTCTAACCCATGAGTATAGAATGTCTTTCCATTTGTTTGTGTGTAATCTCCAATTTCTTTTATCAATGTTTTATAGTTTTCAGAGTACAGGTCTTTCACCCGTTTGGCTAGGTTTATTCCTAGGCTTTTTATTATTTTTGGTGCAATTGCAAATGGGATTGTTTTCTTAATTTCTCTTGCTGCTGCTTCATAATTAGTGTATAGAAATGCCATGGATTTCGTACATTGATTTTATATCCTGCAACCTTACTGAATTCATTTATCAGTTCTCATAGGTTTTCAGTGGAGTGTTTAGGGTTTCCCATATACAGTATCACATCATCTGCAAATAGTGAAAATTTTACTTCTGTACCAATTCGGATGCTTTTTATTCCTTTCTCTTGTCTGATTGCTGTGGCTAGAATTTCCAATACTATGTAGAAAAAGTGGACATCCTTGTCCTGTTTCTGATCTTAGGGGAAAAGTTCTCAGTTTTTTACCACTAAGTATGTTAGCTGTGGGTTTTTCATATATGGCCTTTATTATGTTGAGGTATGTTCCCTCTAAACCTACTTTGTTGAGGGTTTTTATCATCATGAATGGATGTTGTCCTTTGTCAAATGCTTTTTCTGCATCTATTGAAATGATCATATGGTTTTTATCCTTTCTCTTGTTGATGTGATGTATCATGTTGATTGATTTGTGAATATTGAACCACTTTTGCATCCTGGGAATAAATCCCATTTGATTGTGGTGAATGACTTTTTTAATGTCTTGTGGGATTCAGTTTACTAATATTTTGTTGAGGATTTTTGTATCTGTGTTCATCAGAGATATTGGCCTGAAATTCTCTTTTTGTAGTGTCTTTATCTGGCTTTGGTGTCAGGGTAATGCTGACCTCATAGAATGAATTTTGAAGCTTTTTTTCTCTTTTTTTTTGGAATAGCTTAAGAAGAAAATTTAAAAAAAAAATTTAAGTAGTCTCCTTGCCCAACATGAGCTTGAACTCACAATCCTGAAATTATGCTCTACCAACTGAGCCAGCCAGGCACCCCTAAGTCTTCTTTAAATATTTGGTAGTATTCACCCGTGAAGCTGTCTGGTCCTGGACTTCTGTTTGTCTAATATTTTGATGGCTGATTCAATTTCATTGCTGGTAATTGGTCTGTTCAAACCTTCTACTTCTTCCTGATTCAGTTTGTGAGAGGATATGTGTTTCTAGGAATTTATCCATTTCTTCTAGGTTGTCCAGTTTGTTGGCATACAATTTTTTAAAATATTCTCTTATAATCCTTTGTATTTCTGTGGTGTTAGTTGCTCTTTCTCCTCTTCCATCTCTGATTTTATTTGAGTCCTCTCTCTCACTCTCTCTTTTTTTAATGAATCTGACTTAATGTTTATCAATTTTGCTGATCTTTACAAACCAACTCCTGGTTTCATTGATCTCTTGTATTATTTTTTCAGTTTCTATGTCATTTATTTCTACTCTAATCTTTATTATTTCCTTCTGCTGGTTTGGGGTTTTGTTCATTCTTCTTTTTCTAGCTCCTTTAGGTGTAAGGTTAGGTTGTGCATTTGAGATTTTTCTTGCTTCTTCAGATAGGTCTGTATTGCTATAAACTTCCCTCTTAGAACAGATTTTGCCATGCCCCAAAGATTTGGGGCTGTTGTGTTTTCATTTTCATTTGTGTGCATGTATTTTTTAATTTCCTCTTTGATTCCTTGGTTGACCCATTCATTGTTTGTAGCATATTATTTCACCTCCTTGTATTTGTGCTCTTTCTATATTTTTCATTATGGTTGACTTCTAGTTTCATAGCATTATGGTCAGAAAAGATGTACAGTATCACTTTGATCTTTTTGAATTTGTTGAGACTTATTTTGTGGCCTAATATGTGATCTATTCTGAAGACTGTTGCATGTGTTCTTGAAAAGAATGTGTATTCTGCTGTTTTAGGATGGAGTGTCCTGAATATATCTGTTAGATCCATTTGGTCCAATGTGTCATTCAAAGCCACTATTTCCTTGTTGATTTTCTGTTTGGATAATCTATCCATTGGTATAAGTGGGGTGTTAAAGTCCCCTACTATTATTGTGTTACTATTGATTACTTCCTTTATGTTTGTTATTAACTGTTTTATGCATTTGAGTGCTCTCATGTTGGGTGCATAAACATTTACAGTTGTTAAATATTCTTGTTGGATTGTTCCCTTTATGATTATATACTGTCCTTCTTTGTCTCTTGTTACAGTCTTTGTTTTAAAGTCTACATAGTGTCCTTCTTTTTCTCTTGGTACAGTCTTTGTTTTATTTTTTTTCTCTCTTGTTGTCTTTTTATTTTTATTTTTTTTATTTTATTGTGTTATGTTAATCACCATACATTACATCATTAGTTTTTGATGTAGTGTTCCATGATTCATTGTTTACATATAACACCCAATACTCCATTCAGTACGTGCCCTCTTTAATACCCATCACCAGGTTAACCCATCCCCCCACCCCTCTCCCCTCCAGAACCCTCAGTTTTTTTCTCAGAGTCCATAGTCTCTCATGTTTCGTCTCCCCCTCCGATTTCCCCACCTTCATTTTTCCCCCTTGTTTTAAAGTCTATTTTGTCTGACATAAGTATTGCGACCCCAGCTTTCTTTTCACATCCATTTGTAGGAAAAATGCTTCTCTATCCCTTCATTTTCAATCTTCAGGTGTCTTTAGGTCTGAAATTAGTCTCTTGTTGGCAGCATATAGATGGGTTGGTTTTTTATCCATCAGTCACCCTATGTTTTTGATTGGAGCGTTTAGTTCATTTACACTCAAAGCAAATATTGATAACAATGTACATAGTGCCATTTTGTTACTTGTTTTGTGACTGTGTTTATAGTTCTTCTCTGTTCCTTTCTTATCTTGTTCTCTTCTGTCACAATTAGTTGGCTTTCTGTAGCGATATATTTGGATTCCTTTCTTTTTATTTTTTGCATTTCTATAACTGGTTTTTGATTTGTGGTTACCATTTGGTTTGTATATAACATCTTCTGCATATAGCAGTCTATATTAAGTTGATGGTCACTTAAGTTTGAACTCATTCTTTTCTCCGCTCTCCATGTTTTAGGTATATAGTGTCATACTTTATAACCTCTTATTTTGTGATTCCCTTGACTGATTTTATAGGTATAAAAATATAAAAACTCCTTTAGAGCTTCCTAAGTTTTTTTTCTGCTTATGTTCTTTCCTTTTCATTTAAAGAGTCCCCTTCAACATTTCTTGTAGGGCTGGTTTGGTGATCATTAGTTCCCTTAACTTTTGTTTGTCTGGGAAACTCTATCTCTCCTTCTATTCTGAATGATAGCCTTGTTGGATAGAGTATTCTTGGCTGCAGGATATTTTCCTTTCAGCACTTTGAATATATCATGCAAGTCTCTTCTGGCCTCCAAAGTTTCTACTGAAAAATCAATTGATAGCCTTATGGGGTTTCCCTTGTATGTAACTGTTTTCTTTTCTCTTGTTGCTTTTAAAATTCTCTATCACTTGCACTGGGTGTTATATTAACTAATGAATCATTGAACACTACATCAAAAATTAATGTTGTACTATACAGTGGCTAACTGAACATAAAAAATTATTAAAAACTGAACATTTAAGTATCAAAAAAAATTCTCTACCACTACTTTTGCCATTTTAATTATTATGTGTCTTAGTATGGACCTCTTTGTGTTGATTTTGTTGGGGGCTCTCTGTGCCTCCTAGATCTGGGTTTCTGTCTGCTTCCCCATATTCAGGAAGTTTTCAGCTATTATTTCTTCAAATAAATTTTCTGCCCCCTTTTTTCTCACTTCTCCTTCTGGAACACCTATAATTTGAATGTTGTTACCCTTGATGGTGTCACTGAGTTCCCTAAAACTATTTTCTCTTTTTTTTTTTCTCTCATCTCTTCAGTATGATTGCTTTCCATTACTCTGTCTTCCAGGTCACTGATCCATTCTTCTGCTTCCTCTAGTCTACTATTTGTTGCTACTAGTGTATTTTTAATTTCAGTTATTGAGTTCTTCATCTCTGATGGTCCTTTTTTGTTTTCTATCTCTTTGTTAAGGGTCTCACTGAGGTTCTCCACTTTTTTCTCAAGTCCCATAAGTATCTTTATGACTGTTACTTTAAATTCTCTATCAGCTGTATTACTTATCTCTGTTTCTTTAGCTATCTTGCTGTGATTTTGTTCTGTTCTTTCATTTGGGATATATTCCTCTGTCTCCTCTTGTTGTCTAATTCTCTGTGTCTGTTTCTCTGTGTTAGGAAAGTCAGCGATGTCTCCTGGTCTTGAAAGTAGTGGCCTTATGAAGAAGAGGTCCTGTAGTGCCCTGCAGTGCAGTGGCTCCTATTCACCAGAACCTGGCACTTTAGGGGTATCTCCTATGTGTGCTGCATGTGCTCTAGTACTGTGGGTGATGTGCATTTGCCTTCAGTGCAGTCATCAGCAATGGCTTTCTTTGCCTGTTGGGGGCAGGGTTTGGTCCCTGTGTTGTTGGTGGGCCAATCTGGGGCTTTCTTGGGCTTCAGTTGAGTCAGACCAGGCATTTGCCAGAGATGCAGTAGCATCAAACTGCAGACATATTCCCTGTTGTCCTAAGCTTTCATTGGTGGGTAGGGCTTGTAGTCAGACCAGCCAACTGCCCCCAGCCCACTGCTGGGCCGCCAATCTGATGGTTGTGTGTGGTCATCTTTTCCTCTCTCCAGGGCAGGAGTCACTTTGGAATCATGCTGGCCCTCGTCAGGGCTGCTTACACTCTACAGGCTGGTGGCACTGTTTTGGACAGGCTGTGGCCAAGAGCATATTAGAAGGGTGGATTCGCAGAAGTTTGAGGGCATGGGACATGCGGTATTAGCAAGGTTCACAAGGGTGTGCTGTGGGGAGGTACCTAGAATTGAAGCCTGGCTGGAGCTGGCATGTCTGCGGGAGAACTCCAGCACAGGGTACATTAATAGCTAGTTAGGTAGTGAGTTTCTATTATGTTGGTGTTTATGCTGGGTTGCGCGGGAGGGAAATGGCACCTGCCAGCTCCTTTGTTCCTGAAGAAGTCTCCCAAAGATTCTTTTCTCTCCAGCACATTCTCTGAGATTAGTAAACACATCTCCCTCCTACCCTAGGTTTTGTCAAACTGCTCCTTCTATGTTGTATCTCTGTGGGGCTGTTTGTTGTACTGTCTCTTTAAAGGAGGGGACTGAGTTTTTTCTTTCCTTCCTGGCTCTTCTAGAGCCAAGTCATTAATTTTTAAAGTTCCAGGCTTTAAGTCCTGCTGATTGTAAGAACTCACAAGAAATTCGGCCCCTCTGGTGTTCAAAGCCAAATGTTGTGGGGATTCGTGTGAGAATTTGTTTCTTTCCCCTCTCTGTGCCATGGCTCCCTCCCTCCTGCAAATACTCCCTTGAGTCTGTTTAACTCTGGACCAAATCTGTGCCCTTCCTACCCACTTCAATACGGTCTCTTCCTTGTATTTAGCTGTGGAGAGTTTGTTCTGCCAGTCTTCAGATTGTTTTCTGGGGTATTTACTCTCATGTGAATGTTGTCTAGTTGTATCCATAGGACAAGGTGAACTTAGGGTCCTCCTAGTCCACCATCTTCCCCAGAAGTCTACACTTATACTTACTGGGATGCATAGTAATTTTAATTACTATAGCATGTTTTAGTATCTGGTAAGGGTAGTAACCTTATTGTTTTTTATCAGAATTTTCTGGGCTCTTTTTCTTTGTTCACTAATTTTTTTTTTCATGAGAACTTTAAAATTGGTTTATCTAGTTCCAGAAAAGCATCTGTATTTTTGTTATAATTGTTCCTTGGTAATTTATAAGTATAACACACTGCTTTGTGATATTGAGTCTTCCTATCAAAGAACACAGTATATCTTTACATTTGTCCAAACTAACTTTTATATCCTTTGTATTAGAACAATTCTCTAGGTTCTGCATATTTCTTAGTAAGTCTTGATTATTTTGGATTTTGTTGTTATTGAAATGGGGTTTACTTGTCCATTATTTCTAGATCAATTTTGTACATATGTATATTAATTCTGTATGTTAATTAATTTTGCTTTATTAGTAAGTTCATATTCTGCTGGATGCTGGCAGGCTGGGTCTGAGGACCTGGAGGGGGTCCCACAGGACCAGCCAAGAGGATCCTTGGCTTCACACAAGATGGAAATTAAATGTGAGCCAGCAGGAGGTGAAAGCAGAGTTTATTGAAGATATAAAGAAGGCAGATAACAGAGCGAGTGTCTGAGAGACTCAGAAAGGAAAGGAGGGAATCTCATCTTTGCTTGGCATCTGGGAAGTTCTCATGTACATAAATATGTACATGTTCTCAGGCATCAAGAAACCAGTTGGAACAAAGACAAGGGTCCAGGTGTTATTCCTTGGAGCCAGGGTTCTTGGCGTTGAGATGTCTAGCTCCACTAGTCTGGGGAACGCACATATGATAGCTTCCTCCAGTCATTCTCACCTCGTCCTTCTTTAGATGTTATTTATCCTACAGAATCATTAACTCCTTGTCCCTTACAAGGAGGATATAAGCTCTTTACAAAGCATGTGTAAAGTGGGGTGGGAGTGCAGGTCCTAGCAAGAACAGAAGCAGGAAAAGGGAGCAAAAAAGCAGATTTTTATGGAATCCTTCAGGTTCCCAGTCTCACTGCGACCTTGCTGAATTGTCTCTGTCATCATTTTCATTTGCTATCTCTTGGATTTTCCAGGTGTACAATCATACCATCTACAAATATAGAGATAGTTTTTATTTTTTTCCAGTTGTTATACCTTTAATTATCTGTGGTATTGGAGGTTATTAGGCAATCAATTAGACAATATGAAGTAGTGGTGGTGATTGTAGGCATCTTTGTCTATTTCCTGACATTAGGAGGAACATCTCCAGTGTTTCTCCATTAGGAAATATGGCAGTCTTAGGGCTGATATAAAATATGTATAAGCATTTTATATAAGCATATAAAAGAAGTTTTCATCAACTCTTATTTTGAGTTCCTTTTTAAAAAAAATCTAGGTTTGATTTGATTTTTATCAAATTCCTTTCTGACAACCATGTACATGAACACAATTTTTCTCCATGGGTTTATTAATATGCTAAAATATATTAATATATTTTGTCCTATTGAGCCATTCTTATGTAAGTGGTGGGGGAGGAACCCCATTTGATTATGATTCATTATTATCTTAATGTAGTTTGTTAATATTTTATTGTCTTTCTCAGTTGATATTCAAGAGTAAAATTGACCATCTTTTTTACAGTTTTTTTAAATTTTATTTTATTATGTTATGTTAATCATCATACATTACATCATTAGTTTTTGTTGTAGTGTTCCATGATTCACTGTTTGCGTATAACACCCAGTGCTCCATTCAATACGTGCCCTCTTTAATACCCATCACCAGGCTAACCCATCCCTCCACCCCCTCCCCTTTAGAGCCCTCAGTTTGTTTCTCAGAGTCCATAGTCTCTCATGGTTCATCTCCCCCTCCGATTTCCCCCCCTTCATTTTTCCCTTCCTACTATCTTCTTTTTTTCTTTTATTAACATATAATGTATTATTTGTTTCAGAGGTACAGGCCTGTGATTCAACAGTCTTACACAATTCACAGTGCTCACCATAGCACATACTCTCCCCAATGTCTATCACCCAGCCACCCCATCCCTCCCACCCCCCACCACTCCAGCAACCCTCAGTTTGTTTCCTGAGATTAAGAATTCCTCATATCAGTGAGATCATATGATACTTGTCTTTCTCTGATTGACTTATTTTGCTCAGCCTAATACCCTCTAGTTCCATCCATGTTGTTGCAAAGGCAGGATTCCGGGGTTTTTGATGGCTGCATAATATTCCATTGTATATATATACCACATCTTTATCTACTCATCTGTTGATGGACATTGTGGCTCTTTCCATAGTTTGGCTATTGTGGACATTGCTGCTATAAACATTGGGGTGCACGTAGCCCTTGGGATCACTATATTTGTATATTTGGGGGAAATACCCAGTAGTGCATTTGCTGGGTCATAGGGTAGCTCTATTTTCAACTTTTTGAGGAACTTCCATACTGTTTTCCAGAGTGGCTGCACCAGCTTGCATTCCCACCAACAGTGTAGGAGAGTTCCCCTTTCTCCACATCCTTGCCAACATTCGTCATTTCCTGACTTGTTAATTTTAGCCATTCTGACTGGTGTGAGGTGGTATCTCATTGAGGTTTTGATTTGGATTTCCCTGATGCCGAGCGATGTTGAGCACTTTTTCATGTGTCTGTTAGCCATCTGGATGTCTTCTTTGGAAAAATGTCTGTTCATGTGTTATGCATGGCCCATGCTTTATGTTCATATTGGCTCATACTTTCATTTTTATCTTTACTGAATTGCATTGCCTTAGGAGTATCTCTTGTTTCAGCATAGGGCTGAGTTTTGCTTTGCAATAGCAGTATGACCTGCATCGTGCACACAAACCCCCAAAGTCATATTTTCTTATGTTCCACTGGCCAAAGTAAGTTACACAGTTGAGTCTAGATTCAAGGAGTGGAGAAGTAAACTCCACTCTCAGGGAGAAGGTGTAAAATACTGTGGCCATTTGGGCAGGGACTAGGTCCACTCCAGGCAATGAGGTGGACAGCCTATGTGGGAGCTGATGGGGAGTGGAGACGAGATATACACCTGCAGGCCCTTTTCCAAAGCTTACTTAAGAATCCATACAAGTATTAGAAGAGAAAGCCAGCATTTGAACATGCGCTCCCCATAGTATATTGATGGCCACTCAGTGGTAGCCCCAGAAGCAGGGACAGCCAACACAGAGGACTGCAATTTTCCACAAAGAAAGAGACATTTTTCTCTCTCCCCTGACCCCTGCTTTTGCCCCAAATACAGAAGAGCTAGAAAGAGGATGAGGAGGTATCTGGGAGCCAGACCCTTGTCTGTCCTCACTCAAAGCTGACAGAGCCATAGTTTTAGCCTAGGTTAATGGAGGATAGAAGAACTATCAATCAGAATTTTGTGTTTCTGATCATTAGAAATGGATGAATAGCCGTAGAATCAAGCCAAGATCATTAAAGGAGACTTTTCACAACAGAAAAGAGGAATTTAACAGAGCACAGAGAAGAGATGGAGGAAAACAAACAAGAAGCAGAGATGGAAGATGCAGGAGAGAAGGTGAAATAACTAATGGAGCCAGGTTCTCAAGGAAGCTGAACTAGTTGGAGTCAGTAGAGCCTGGACTTGAACAGGAGGAAACAAATTTCATCCCCCAAGAATGGAGGAAAAGTTTTTAAGAATGGGTATGAACACAGGTGATCATTCACACAGGAGTCTGGAAAGCTGATAACCTCAATTTTCTTAATGAAGTAGGAAGTCAGGATGTCTGATGAGAATGAGGACGGCTTGAATAATGAAGATTTAGAATGTTCATTGGAATACTGATGTCAAAACTGACCTAAGGTGGATAAATAAAAAATAAATTACTTTTATTCTCTACTAGGAACAAGTTATAAAAGAGAAAAAAAAAAACAAACCCAAAGGACCACCTGAAAAAAAAAAAATGTTACATAAAGACGTCAATGTTTTTAGATAGATATAATGCTAAAAACATTAATTCTCCCAAAATTAAGCAAATGTAATACAATTCTAATTTAAATTTGACTAATATTTGGAAGGAATTGGATAAAGTGATCTTAAAGGTTATATGAGATAATAAATGTAAATAAGACTAGTGAGGAATGACTTGCCTTACAAGATTAAAGCATATCACAACCTCCTTATAATGGCTTTGGTTTTGGCTTAGAAAGAGACAAGTCAGAGGCTAGAATAGAGAGAGCTCAGAAATAGATCCCAGTACATGTGGATCCCAGTACATCTGATACATAACAAAAATGGTATTTCAGTTAAAAGGGGAAAGATGGGTTATTTTTATAATGGTGCTGACCTAACAGCCTATTCATCTGGAAAAGAGTATTTCGAGGTAAGTTCCAGACTGACTAAAGAAAAGAAGGAAGAAATAATAGGTTTCATATGCACAGAAACATCCCTCAAGTTGTTGATTAACCAGGACAGGACAGAGAAGCTATTAAAAAAAAAAAAAAGACACACAAAATTTAAAATTTTAATCCATTTGCAAAGGATCAAATGTTAACCTAAAGGAAATGGATATTGTGCTTCAATAAAAGCTTAACTTTAAAAAAGGAAGTAATAACTTAGGGGAAATGATCTGAAATATATGATAGAGATCTAAACTATACAAAAAGTGCTTACAAATGGATAAAAACCTAAATAGCCAAAAAGAAAAAAATTGGCAAAAGAAATTTGGAGAAAGCAAATCCAGGAGGCAAATAAACATGAACTCATGCTCAACCTGGCTAGGAGTTTGGGAAATGCAAATAAAATAACAATGATATATCACTGCATAGCCATTAGATCAGCAAAAATGAAAAGTGGAAACAGCTCTCACTGAAGAGATTGGGGAGAAGGATATTCTCGTGCATGTGGAAATGTTAACTGTTTCAGTCTTTTTGAAAAGAAATATGGATTATCCATTGAAATTAATAATATATTTTCCTTTTTCATTCTTAGAAATCCATCGCATGGAAATAAAAATCACTGCTGAATGAGATATACATATAATTATGTGTGCTGTAGCATTGTTTGTACTAGTCAAAGACTGAAAATAAAGTAAATGCCCCTCAGTAGGTAAATGACTACGTATATTATGCCCCCCCCACATCATGTAGTATTATGCAGCCATTGAAAGAAGTAAATTAAGTTCTTAAGAAGCACATCCCCTGAGCTAGGCACTCATTTGATCCTCATGACAACCTTATGAGGTAGGTGGTGGTAATTTTATAGGGAAGAAAACTAAAATGTAATTTTTTAAGTTACCCAAGACCTTACACAACTATATTCAAAATTACTATATTTTTTCCTTATGCTCACTGAGTTGGAGAGATTTTCATAGTACTGTTTAGTATGAAAATATTAATATAGAGAAGTATCTATAATAAGATCTCATTATTATAAAAACAAGTGACCATCTAAATTTTGTACACACACACACACACCCCATAGCATGCTATATATGTAGAATGTTTGTATACCAGAAAAGTATGGAGGGCTACACATGAGGTTGTTAACATTATTCCTTACAGAAGAGGCAAATTTACTATTCATAGTAAAACAGTTATGTAGGATATAATCCCATACCGCTATTTCTGATAGAATGACTTTCTGAGAGGAAGAGGGGATTCTACATGATTTTTGTTTAACTTGGTTTTTTATTTTTTAATTGTATTTTTTGAAAGAGCATGCATGATTGAGGGAAGAGAAAGCTATATCCATGGGGGGGGGGCAGGAAATCTAGTTAATGGGGATATAATAATAATAAATCTATAAATCCACCTCAAGATTATTTCTCCACATCTCTAGAACTTAAAAAGTTAATGCTAACAGGAGAAAGTATAGTGATAATATACAAGACTTAATACATAAGACTCTAAGTATCAGGTCATGGAAGCAGAATTTTTTAGCAGAAGTTACATTTAATCTACATTTTAGAATGTGTGCAGACCCTGCAAACAAGCAGTTTCATTTAAAAAATGTGGGGACGTACTATTTTTTACACTAATTAATTTGAAGCAAATTAAACTGTGTTTCACTATTGAACAGGAAACCAGTAAGCATTTGTTTTTATAATTCTATATAAGTATATATTTAGATGAGTTTTATTACACACAAACTGTAATCACATTATTTTTAACATTGTTGATGAAATTAGAAATTCCTGAGGTGATCCACAGTCTTATCACTGAAGAAGTTTACCTTTTTGATTCTGTTCTGCATGGACAAGATCACCTCCAGCATTAAGCAGACACGGGGATGGAAAGGGAGGGTGGACGCAGGCCCTGAAGTTCCCACTGAATCGGGAAAAGTGTGTAAGAGGCCTAAATAAAAGAGTGACCGCAGCATTGTAGAGAGTATGCTCACAAGGTAGAAGCCCTAACAAGAAGGGGAAATGCTCACATTTGGAAACCGGAATGAGCTGGAGAATCTTACGTTCCTTTTGGAGGGAGGCCTGCAGGAGAAGGGCTATCCGCAGGAGAAGGGGTATCCTCAGGGGAGGGCCAGGTTTCCCATCGGGCCTGGAGGTGGAGAGACTTCTAGGACAAGACGAGGGTGTAGGAGCTTGAGGAGGATGGGATGAGGATTCTCAAGGCTGCAGTGAAGGGAGTCAAGATGGAGCATAATGGTGGGACTCACCAGAGTGGAGAGACAGAGGGGTGTAAGGGAGCTAGAAAAGGGAGGGGGTTGAGTTGGAGTTAAGCACCTGGCTTCCTTCCTGCAGTGAAAGTTATGATTAGCAGTAATTGGCCTCCACCCAATTTGGTACAAATTTTATTGGTGCTGTAACTGCCTGAGGATCCCATGTGGTCTGACCTGTTTTGGGGACTTGTGTACATGGGCCTTGCTGAAGGGCAAGACCTCCTCCTAGTTGGTTCATAAAGTTCTAGATGAGTCTGTTGTGCTGAGCTGTTGTATTCTCACTTCTCTATAAATCACTACTAAAAATGGTATTTTTGTGAGTACAGAATATTCACTCTTTGGTCATGAGCTAAACTGTTTGGACTCAATTTCTGGAATCCCTGATTCTTTTCATCACATTCAGGACGTGCCCTATTTCAATCTGCGAAGCAAGGGCTGCTAGAGCGACACAGTTCTGTCATATTTGGCTGAGAGTGGGACTCATTTCTTTGAGGTCCCTTTGTTTTGTGAAGCTCAGTGTTCCAAGTTGTCTTTCCCCAAGGCCCTCGGCTGATGAGTGCTTGGTAACCACATTCCTCTGGCCAACATGATGTAAAGTAATAAAGCTTGCCAATAACATTCAATATCTCAGATTGAGAGATCACTTTCGGAAAAAAGGCCGAATTCAGTGACTCACAAAACCAGACTCTTGGCATATGTGGAAGGGGAAAATGTCAAGGAAGCTGGTGAAGGAAAATGCGAAAAGGTTCAAGTTGCAGTAAGCCATTCTTAAGAGCTGTTTTGGGCCCCTTCTGAACTTCTGTTCTTTAACTTGTGAAACTGCTGCCTTTATCTGAAAACTTGTCAATGCCAAACTGGAAGCCATTTATGAGTTTTGAATTTCACTGCAAATAAGACTTCATCAAACACTTTCTTCTACTGTCTAATTCAGTTTAGAGTTGCGACCTCTCTTTAGATGCAGACAGCTACACTGGCAGTTCATTTTGGGGTTTCATCTTGTTCGTTTTTAAAGATACAGTTACGAACATTTTAAGGACAGTCACGAGATACTTAATCTTTTCATGGATCTGGTTTTGATGTGACTTTCAGTCTCAGGCTACTTTGATCTTTTTGGTTTCTGTTTCTTAAATTCAGTTGCTTTGCAAACACCTACATATTCAAAGGCCTCAGAGTAGGTTAACAGTATGGTCATTTATGAGCTGCCTTTACCCATTCTTCCATCATGCCCATGCTCTATTCCTATCCAGCTTTTTCCATTTGCCTTGATGGCACTAGTTCTAGAAGAAGGTTTTTTGCAGGCCACAGTCATAGGCACGTCAGTCCATGTTACTAACGGAGGATCCTCTACCTCAAAATGCCAAAAGCTCAAAATATTAGTTTCTTGGTCTTTTACTTAAAATTCCTTTGAAAATCACACAGCTTACCATATCCTGTGCTGAAAGAGCATACTTGGAAATTTGTTTTCTCCAGTGATGTTTACAAAATATGATTAAAGAAAACTGACTTATGGAATGGGAAGCAGATTTGGATTTTAGGACCTAAGTTCTTTCTCATTTGATGCAAGTATGACCAGACATGTGTGTTTGAGCTACACTGACTGGGCAAAGTGACATTAAGGCAAATATTTTATGTAATTAGCTCTCTTTCCTCATTGGGGATTTTTAAAAAGAGGAATAAGTTTTGACAAAGCAAAGATATTAAATAATAACCACTAAAGGACTTTAGCATGAGGAATGAGATCATCTGATTCCAAGATAGATGAAGTGTATAAATTCCATGGATAAATAACTTTTAATTCTTAATATAATAGTAAAATTTTCTAATGATGCCACATACACATTTGCAGTGACATAAAAGTCTAGTCAGACTTGCTTCCAATCAGAAAGAAATGTGTTATATTCCAGATGGTTTCCCTAAATGAAACCAGGGTTTCATTTGGTTAAATTCTGTAAATTTGTAGTCCGTAATTATAGAAAAAGTCAATACTATTTAATGTTACCTGAAATCAAAGTCCTATGATAGAACAGTATACGTGTAAGAACTGCTACATAAAATATGAGTGGATATTTACTACAGAATATATAAAAGATGGAAAGGAAATATATAAAAAACATTAAGAAGTTTTATCTTTGAAAGACATACTGATTTCTTTATTCTGTTTAATTTTTTTTTTTTTTTAAGTAAGCTCTACATCCAACGTTGGGCTTGAACTCACCACCCTAAGGTCAAGCGTCGCATACTCTGCAGACAGAGCCAGCCAGGCACCTCTATTCTGTTTAATCTTAAAAGAACTAATACTTAGAATTAATTTAGCTTCTGGTCAATCATTTCTAGTCTTCAATGAAACCTAATAATATACAGACATACGAAGAATGCTAAAATGTAACTTTAAATGTTTTTTTTTTTTAAGATTTTATTTATTTATTTGACAGAGACAGACACAGCGAGAGAGGGAACACAAGTAGGGGGAGTGGGAGAGGGAGAAGCAGGCTTCCCGCCGAGCGGGGAGCCCGATGCGGGGCTCGATCCCAGGACCCTGGGATCATGACCTGAGCTGAAGGCAGATGCTTAACGACTGAGCCACCCAGGCGCCCCTAAAATGTAACTTTATAGTTGGGTTTGATTTATAGATAAGCAAATAGTTTCTCAGAGACTTGAAAATTGTTAAAGCTTTCCAATTATTTAAGGACAAAACCAGGGTTTTAGTTCAGTTCTCTTGATTATTAGATTTATAATTCAATTAAGCTTTTTTTCCTCAAAATATACATGGTGAAAAGTGAAGGCAAATATGTGGGGGAAACAATTTAATCCATCGTCCGTGGTTTTCTGAGTTCCTAGACCTTCTTCTGTTTTTATGAGGGTAATTTTCTCATGCTGTTTTTTACAGTTGGGCATAATTCTAAAATAAGCCACATATCCTGCTTTTCACGTTCTTGCTTAAGTCATGGAGGGAAGAGCTACATAGCCAGAGTTCTCTGTCAGTACGGACAGCTGTGCCGGGAGCCAGCCAACCGTAGAGAAGAAACCAAATTTTAGCTGCTCTCGAGAAGAAGCTTCCACTAATTTCAGTACCGCTGTCAGTGCTTGGAGGAAGACTTTACATGGAGAAATCCTTACCTCCAGAAATGATCAGTTCCTATTAACCTGTCATCACGCTTGCCTTTATCAGCCCCGTATGGGTGGCCCAATACGGTTGAACTCAGAATGTCATTTGTACCAGTCTCTAAAAGGCATCTCTTTACTCTCTCCAAGTGGCATACCTAGTAACTTAATGGACATTCCATCTAACATTATGCTAGATTTATTTTTCATAAACAACACATCTGGGCTTCCTAGGCTACAGTCTAATCTAATCTAAATCTAAACAATCTAATCTAAACAAATAGCAAGTGGATAATAGCAGCCATAGTCATTCCATTTTTTACTTTTGTTGTGTCCTTTTAATAGCTGTTAGACTCACTATAAAACAGAATATTAGTGTGGGGTTTTTTTGACCTTTCATCAGCCTTTGACTCCTGGGGCAGGAATCAGTTATGAGATAAAATGTAGCAGTTCAACAGAGAGAATCCCTTCACCCCTTTACAGACGCTCATGCAGAAGCAGGACTGAGCAGTGGAAGTCTTCTCTTGTTACATAAGAAAATATTTGCAATACATTGATTAGGAATGGGTTCTGGATTTACTCTAGGATAAACAGGTTGTGTGGTTGGTTTTTGTTTTTTTTTTTTCTCACTCGGCCACCAAAAAGAAAAGATCTATAATCAGATGATATGAGTTTATTATTCAGAACCAGGAGTGACCTTAGAAGACTATTAGTTTTAGGGGCCCCTGAGTAGCTCAGTCGGTTGAGCATCCAACTCTTGATTTCATCTCAGGTCATGATCTCAACGTCTTGAGATCAAGCCCTACATGGGACTCAGCATGGAGTCTGTTTGTCCCTCTCCCTCCCTCTCTGCCCCTCTCCCTCTACCCCTCGCCCTGCTCACTCTCTCTCTCTCAAATAAATAAATAAAATCTTAAAAAAAAAAGACTATTAGTTCTACTCTCTAATCACAGCCAGAAAAAAAGAAAATTATTTCAGTTTAAGTATTCCAAAACCAAGAGCTTTATTTTTGGTAGACATCTTACCTAGTTCATAACTGACAGCCCTATTAATCAAGTTGCCTCAAACTCACTGCTGCCTAGGATGCTCCCTTCTGGTGCAGAAGACACAAGTAAATCCAGAGAATATCTCTGGATCAAGATGTCTAACTGAGCACTCATGTTCCTTCCCCAAACCCCACCTTCACCTTCTGTACACCTGTCACCCAGTGGGGTGGAAATTAACGAGGATAGGTCATAGGAAATAAAGAAGTTATTCTCCTTGAAAATTTGAGTAGTATTATTAGTAAGTTGTTTATTCTAATTTAATAACTTTTAAAATTTGGTTATACATATATTGGTTTTATGATAACTTTCTGTTTAAGCAGAATATTATTCTCCTCAACCACTCTAGACAATGAAGTAGTTGGGAAAAAATGGAGTGAAAAATCTTTGGAAGGAAATAGCCCTAAATGTGGAACATACATGAAAGAGAAACTTGTCATTAAAACTCTATGAAAAGAAGCTTTGGAAAAAACAATAGAATTGCTAATAGAGCCACAAAGGCAACATCTGAGAGAAACGAATTCTACTACAGTCTCTACTATTACATTTATGACTACTGAGGTAAGGCAGTAAAACTTTATACCTTTTGTTTCCCCATCAGTAAAACTGGGAGGATAATATTCCCATGTTCACTTAACAAAATATCAGGAAAATAACCAAGCTGACTATTTAAGAACGTTGCTTAAGATTTATCAATAACAAATAAAAAAAACAAACTTAAGTTCTGATAGATGTATCAGAGGATCCCTCTGGAGTTTTCTTAAGATGTTGGGGCACATGGGAACATTTTTAGGAGACATTTTAATGAAGATACCTCTGGCAATGGGTACTGCCCATCAGAGTTGATGGATTAGGAGTTGGATAGGAGGAATGCTGCCTGGAACTGTGGCCAGATTTAATACGCTATTTTGTGTGTGGACAATTGAGACTTTGGACTCAGGCCTGGGTTCAAATTCAAGTTCTACCATATATTAGCAGTTACCTTATCTTTTCCATTTTCTCATATTTCAAATAGAAATTATACATACCTCAAGGTGCTATTGTAAGGATTAAATGAGATAGCATGGAGATGGCTATTATGGTTCCCAGCACATAGTAGGTGTTCAGTAAATAGTAATTACCATTAATAGCTCTAATTTTCAGTAGCTCCCTACTCCATCAGACAAGGTTATCAGTTAAGTGAAATATCACAAGCCATAAAATATCCCCATGTGGATAGAATTGTTGCTTATGTTCAGTTAGCTAGAATTTTTCCTTGAGTACCAATTTATACAACATTTGGTAGTAGATTTGCTTTTTAGAAAAATCTTTAAAGGATGATAAACTGCTTCCTTAGCCAACAATCATACCAGGGCTATCTCTGCCCTTGTAGAAGGCACACAGAGTAGGACATCGAGATAATGCCTTAGTGTTGGATGCAATCCAAAGGCCAGCTCACATGTCTTCATATTGCAAAACAACTCCTAAGATTATAGAATCTTGGCTTTGGAGGACTCATCTTACAGGATATGGAATTTTGCTATTCTTTTTAAAAATCTTCATTACAGTGTCCCAGATAGATTATCTAACTTCTGGTTTAAAAGGAAGCTCACAAACCATTCCATCCTGTTGTAAATTCTAACCAATAGGAAGTCCTTTCTTAATTAAATCCAGATCTGCCTCCCATGATTTCTTCTTGGTGGTTCTAGTACTTCTCACCAGAGCAATGTAGATTAAGTCCCTCATCCCTGTGAATACCCTTCAGGTATCTATTCTAATACTCCTAACTTCTTGAATAAACATCCTAATGTTTAATAATTTTTATATTAAAGCTAAATATTTGCTAAATATACCTTGAAAATGGGAGTAATAAAAATTATGAACTAATAGATATGTGAAAATTCAGAATTCCAGGAGGGAAGCCGAGCTATTTTGATGAAACTGGGACAGACTGTTCTTAACAATCAGGGTATTCAGACAATGGGTGAGTCATATTCGAAGGCACATATATCCTAAGTAAAAAACATACAATATAATACGATGTTTGAAATAGTAAATTTTGGAGCAATGATTGTGGTATTTACCTGGTTTTAAATGTCTTATACCCACATTATATGCAAAAGAAGTTGGCCCCATCTCAATGCCAGAAATGGTTGTCCAAATAAACATAGGTTGACGACTTAAAGAAGCTCAGACTCATGGATCTAAGCAGTAATCTTTTTCTCTGTTTAAAATGGGATGAAATCCTAGTAAGCACCACAGCAGAGTAAGAATGTTCAACTCAGCAAACATTTAATGCCTTCCATATGCCAGGCGCTAGAAATAAGTACACAGAATACATAAAGTACATGGTTCCTGTCCTCAAGATGCTTAGAATATAGGGGAGAGAAGAAATATAAGTAACCATTAAAGACAGCAACAGTAATTAAAAAAAAATAAGATGCTGGGCGCCTGGGTGGCTCAGTCGTTAAGCGTCTGCCTTCGGCTCAGGTAATGATCCCGGGGTCCTGGGATCGAGTCCCACATCAGGCTCCCTGCTCGGCGGGAAGCCTGCTTCTCCCTCTCCCACTCCCCCCTGCTTGTGTTCCTGCTCTATCTCTCTCTCTGTCAAATAAATAACTAAAAATCTTTAAAAAATAAAAAAATAATAAAAAATAAAAAAATAAGATGCTAATTTATTTCCAGACATTTCTACCTTTTGGGGGGGGGTGCTAAATCTACTTATGCAAGAGAAAAAGAGTGCTGATGGGGATTTAGAGACTCCAAAATATATTTAATTTAGTATAAAGATCTTCAGACAGATCCTATATAGGTACAAGGAGGCTTATTTACTGACAAATATACATTAGCAAATTTAAAGACTGTTAACCTTAAAAATAAAACTGTCAGTGAACCAGCAAAAAAAAATGTGTTTATTCAGGACTAGCAGACAATCGCAATCTGGCGCAAGCAAGCTACAGCAAAGCCATAGGCAAGCCCAGAGAACAAAGGAGAGGACCACTCTTACAGAAGAAAGAGGTTAGTTGGGAAGGCTGTTATAAACACAAAGTTCATTAGAGTAAACTGGGAGTTCCAAGCGTAGTGGCTTTTCGTTGGCTGAGTAGCGACGTCTCTCGTTGGCTGGGCAGTTACCAGGGGAGAAGTAAAGCCTTTCTTCCTCCTGACGCTGGGGGAGGATAGTATTTCGAAGCGAAGTCCCTCTCTTCCTATTGGTCTGCCGCGGACAGCACGGGTAGGGCCTGAGAGCTCCCCCTGCTGGCCTCCCAACTCCATTGTAAATGAAGTTTCTTTTTATTAATTTTCACAGTACCCAAACTCAGAATGTAGAACTTTAAGGAGAAATGAGACAAGTGAGACTAGGTCGATGGCATAGTTGACAGCCTATCTAGCTGTTAATGAACAGAACTGGATTATATAAAATACATGGTTGCGAAATATTGTTCCATAATACTCTATCTAATGTTCTGCATTAGTTAAACTCTTATTTGGAACTTTTCCCTAGTTTGCATTGGCAGACATTTAATTACATCTGGAGAACAAGAATGGGTCTAGAGAAGCCTGAGAAACGTGAGTAAAAGAAATCCTGTGAGAAAAAGTTAAACGTTTTTCTTCAGGAAAAGAGACAGTCTGAGGAGTGATTGGATTCTTGTCTTTCATATGAGGAAGATAATATAAATCATTTCTCACTTCAGTGACATAATGAATAAGACTAGAATAGCTTCAAATGCAGCTTTGAAATTTTATTTTGGGTATAAGAACTTTTAAACATATTCTGATACATATTAAAATATCAAAACAAGAAACTCTCCTTTTTAGGTTTACATTACTTACTAGGTTTACATTTTCACCTATTTGGCTGGTCAGGTAATCTGATAATTTGCTCTTTGATTCTGAGAAAATATTAAACAAGCATAGGTCGTTCACAACAGTGTGATTAAGGTTTGTAATGAGATTCTGAAGCTTGCTGTGGCATAGGAACAACCAGGAGTATTACAAAGGGTGCAGAAAAAAGTTTTAGGAGAACAGGAAGACACCATTTTCATACCTACAGCTAGTGCTTCATCAAGAAATGTATTGATGTATCTTGGGCTTCAAAGAGTTAAAGAATCAATATGCCATTTCTGCTGCTGATTTTTTTTTTTTTTTTTTTTTTTTAGTTTTGCCTCCTAAAACCCTAGTCTAGGGTCTGACATGAAAATGTGTCTGTCGCCTACTCAGAGGAGCTATCTGGGTCTCTCAGCCAGCCAAATCTAAAATATTTTAGCATGTACAAGATACATTCCATAATGCTATATCATAATGGTAAATTTTTTTCTGTCTCCTCAGTCACTTTTTACCCTTTATATATGGTTTCTGTGACTTTCATAACTCTTTAATGGACATGCATGCTCTAGTCTCTATATGAACATTCACATACTATTCCAACTATGTATCCTGTCCTCATCACTTCATTATCAGAAAACAAATGAAGATGTTTGACCCTCTGGTACGCTAGTAAGAGCCCCAGTGGCAGGTGAGTCCCAGTGATCAGATCCCTCTTGACAGGGGTGCACCATTTCACTAGTTAAGAGTTCTTTTCGAGAGAAGTTTCCTTCTGCCTCATTGGCATGCCCTGTCTTGCTTCTCCCAGAGATGTAAGCTCTGACTGGTCCACCTGAAGCAGAAATGGAAGTTAGAGGTGCTTGGTGTTTAAATGGAGAAACCAGTGGAGGGAGTCAGCTACCTACCTCTCTCGGACCTGTCTGTCTAGAGTGGAAGTTTTAGGGGGACTAAATGGGATTTCTATACAAGGGTAAAAGGCAGGGGGAATGCCTTGATTCAGTTCTACTAATTTCAAGTTTACTACTCCACATACACGTCCTCAATCCAGCTCAATACCTCTTTGCTGTCAACAGCATGGGTTCTGGGGTCAGATTGCTTGTGCTCAAACTCTAGTATTTTATCATTACTGTTTTTATTATACTTACTTTCCATGCCCTTCTGGCAAAAAGAAAACCCACTCAACACTTGTAGCCCAGGCTCCCTCACCCTACCACATTCAAATTCAGCTGTCTTTGGGGTCCTTCCTCTTCTCTCTCACTCTGTTCTCCAGCTTTTAAAAGCTGTATTCAGCACACTTTCGAAATCCTACAGTCAGCGTCTGTCACCACCAGTCTGAGGACAGGGGTTCCCGTCTCGTCCATCTTGTTGAAGCCAGGATGAGATGACAGGAGAGCAGAAACGCTAGGCTCTGGCTCCGGGTTTCAGGCTGGGCTGGCTTTGAGTAAAAGCCGGCCTTTCCGAGCCCCGGCAGCAGGGGGCGCCATGTCCCTCCGAGCCAGCTTTCCTCTCTCTCACAATGGCACCATCTCGGCCGGCAGTCCTGAGGAGAGGCCAAGGCCCCACTCCTCTTTTGACATCCTAAGGCTGGAAGCAGGTTCCTTCTCAAAAGCATTTGGAGAAGCAGCTTCTCCTACAGCCGGAGTGGGTGCAGGGCCTGCAGACATCTTAGCAGCGAGTAGACCAAGTCCTGCTGGCAGAGCCGCAGCGAAGGCTCGCCCGTCTGCCCGCACTGTCTCAGACTTGGGGTTCCGAGTGTGAGGCCCATCTGGGGAGGCCGCGCGGAGAGGCGGCAGAGGCTGCTTCGGGGTCTTTCTGCGTCTTGGCCAGGCCAACGATGAGGGAGGGAGAGCCTAGCCCTGGGCCGGCGGAGCAACAGCCGGTGGGACGGGGGCCATCCACCTGGAGCCGCAGGGCCCAGCACAACCGCCTCCCCGGACTCATTCACTCTTGAGACCAAAGGGGTGGAGGACAACCAACCCTTGGCAATGATGATCCAGGGTGTCTTTGAGCTGAGTGAAAGAAAGGAATGTATGTGTACGCAAGTTATTTCTCTTCTCATGGAGTCCAGAGACTCTTTCCTCACCCACTTCTGCTCTGGTAACCGGGTAGTAAAACATAACAAATTTCTGAGTTTCTCTTTTCTTGCCTTGAGCATATGAAGGGCTGACACTGATCTCTCAGCATGGAACCCAGAGGTCTCATGGATTATTCCAGCATTAGGCTGGTAAAGGCTTAACGCTGGGAAAGAAAGAGGGCAAGCAATGAGATACCTTAAGTGGAGAATTAGGCCTAAAGGTGGCTCCTTGCTTTTGATCATAATTATTTAGCATGATATGTCTGAAATATGTAGAACTAAATATTTGCTGATATTAGTATAATCAATTTGTATACATTAAAGATTGACACTTACCAGACAAATCAATGTAAGTGTATTCACATTCTATGTCAGAATGTACCCACTCCATTAATCATATTATCATGGAGAAAAATTACACTTCTGGGCTACTGTATTTGTATTCTTTACTACGTTATACTTTAGAGAGCGAAGCCTCATGTTAGTCAACAGACTGTGGAGTCGGTGCGTCTCTTTTTCACAGTTTTGCAGCTGTGAGTCTCAGTGTCCTCATCTGTAATGCAGAGTCAGGTGAAGCTATTCCTAAGATCTCTTCGAGCATGAATTTTGCATGACCAATCCATTGTAGAACACAACTAAAATAATGGTTCTTTTGTAGTTCTCTCGGGCATTTACTGCAGCTTGGAATCATACCGGGCAGATGCAGGCACCACATGGAACGTGGATGAAAACACAACTGAATAAGGGCCATGTTTTGAGATGGTGACTTTCACGGTTTAAAAAGTGAGAAAATGGTGTTTGGTTACAGGTGTTTTGTTTTGAGAAACAAACTTGAAACATGTTCTTGAGTATTCCTGGATAGAGAACTACAAAATAGATGTGTACTTTTAAACGATTTAGTGCTTGAAGCACTTTTTCTCTGCATCCTCACGGTGCAAGCTAGTTGGGAAGGGCAGAGTCCCTGGCCTATCCCGGCGAAGTGTGGGGTTTGAGGTCAAAGCGGGTTTGGCAGCTACACCTGGACCTGACCTCCAGATCCCCAACTGGGAAGTGGGCGGTGAGGCTGCCGCGAGTTCACCGTGGCGGCCGCGAGCACCTGTTCTCCCCGAGCAAGCTTCGCCCGCCGTGGAGGGACCTCAGAGACCAGTCCCTCCTCTTACCTGGGCAGAGCCCACAACAGTCAGCAGCTCAGGTGGCTCAGAGGAGGGGCAAGGGGCCAGGCGGTGAAGTGAGTTGCTCGCTCTTGTCTTCCTGGAACTTTGGGGGTCTAATTTCCTGCCGGGGAGGAAGCAGCACTCTGGATGGTGGGAGTGAGGGCGGCGGTGCCCCGCCCCTGCCTCGTACCGGGAGCCCGCCGACGTGACCGTGGCTGGCTTCGCCGCCCAGGATTCGCGCGCGGCCCGCAGAGGGCGCGCCCCAGAGCCGAGCGCCCTTCGGCTGCCACCTGCGGGGCCCGGGCGGCCTGGTGCGGGGCGCGAACCCGCAAGGAGCGCGCGGCGGGCGCGGCGGCGGCGGGAGGAGGGGCCCAGAGCCGGGAGTTGGGCCAAAGGACACCCCGTCCTCCAAACGCTGCCACTCGAGCAAGCCGCACGCTGGCGAGAAGGCGGCGCCGCTGCCCTTGCAGCTGGACTGCGCTTCGCTCCGCACCCGGCCGCCCTGACGCCGGCCGGCGCCCCCCGGAGCTTCGGGGACCGCCCAGCGCCGGATGCCTCCCGGGCCCCGCGGCCGTCCCGACGGGCGAGGGGCGCGCAGCTGCCCCGGCGATGTGTTGTGTAAGTGAACACCTGGGAGGTGGGCGGCCGGCGCGTGTGTCCGTCGGTCTCGGCTCGTCAGCTTTGCCCTTTGGGTTTTTCAATGGCAGAAACCTGGGAGTCACAGGCGGCTTGAATTCACGCAGACCTCTCGGGGCCAGCTGCCTCGGATAGAGCCTCACGTCTGTCTCCTCATTGAGGAGAGTTAGCCCCCGCCCCTTCCACCTGGTTCTGAGCCCCAAGTTAAAGGTACTGCATTAGGAGCCGCGGTTTTCATTCTTCCTCCTTCCTACCTGAAGAGAGACCGAAGATTTTCAGGTAAAAGATTTGCCTATGAACATTTAATTTGTATGCCAAGCTGTCAGGCTACTGCTCCAAATGACCTATGGTGAGCAAAGTATTCGCGCTTGTGCTCTTTAGAGCTGTGGGAGGCTGAATCTTGGGGTGAATTATACTGTAATTGGGAAAAAAATCGGAGTAGATCTGTAAGATCCTTCAGCCATTAGCTAAGGGATCTGAGAAGCAAAGCAGAACAATAGGAGTTGTTTCTCTTCTGTTTCCTGTCTGCTCTCTCCCTATCCTTTATGGAGATAAATTCACATAAAATTATAAGCGAGTAAATGTTCCCATCAAAGATTCCATCTTTTTAGGATCTGGTATATATGGTATTTACCTTAGACAAAGTTGTAATTAAGGATTCAGAGGAAAAAAGAATCTACTTTTATTATGACAAAGTATAAATCACGTCATGATCAACAGTTGAATATACCTTTTTTTTTTCCTTTGGATTAGGTCGTTTTCGAGTGCCTGATATAACTAACATATATAGATGGGAAATAACATCATTTAAGTATTCTGTTTGACATGTTCAGCAGAATGGTCTGGAAAAACAGTATCTGCAGTTTTTAACTTTCTTGTTTTGCCATCAAACAAAAATTGCCAAAATTACCTATTAGGCCCACAATCTTATAGCAAAAGGGTACTTTAAAAATCATAGGCCAACCTCTAACCCATTTTAATATCTCCTCTATAGCATTTCTGATGGGCTACATTTTCATCAAACACTTCAGTGCCAGGGAGCTCAGCGCTTCTGAGGTATCCCTTCTTTGTTACGGTTAGTAAGGCTTTGCTTACACTGAAATGACCACTGTTTCCTTGGACGTGTTTCTCCACAGTCTTGCTTTTGCCAGTAGTCCCCCAACGTGGGGAATTATATGGAAAATTTTTCAGCAGAGAGGATCGAAAACTTTCATCCATTTGAAAAGAGTCTGTGACCAAAAAATAGTTAAGAAATGAAAAGTCTAAAGTGGTACGGAGTTAAGACTCTTGTCCCCCTTACCGATAGCCTTTCAGAGCCCTGAGCTTCAGCTACCTTGTCTGTAAAATGGGAATGATTATATACTCTAGCTACCTATAGAATTATCGTGAGGATTAAATGAGATAAGATAAAGTACTTAGTATAGTTACCTAGAAGTCCGTGTCTGATATAGGACGAGCCTGTACTTTAAGACTTAATTTATTGCTTATAAATTAAGAGTTGTGAAATTAAGGATGTGTTAGGAACATTTTTTTCTCCAACCTTCTAGGTTCTTTGGCTGATAAATTGATATAAGACAGATTAACAGGAGAAAAACAAATTTAATTACAACTGTACAGGAGCCCCGTAAGAGTATGAGACCCAATAATAAGTTGGGCAATTGAAGCTTATGTGCCATCCTGAGCTAAGGAATGGGGTAGGGGCCTCAGGTTAAAGGACAGGAGGGTAATTGACAGGATGATAAGAGCAGATATTTGGCAATTAGATGTTTATCTGCCGTATAGATAGGTCACTCAGATGAAAGTTATCTCTGGTAATAGCTCTCTTAAACCAGCTCCCATCTCAATTCTTTTGAGTAAAGGAGAGGTCAAAGTGTTTCTTGAATCTGCTGGGTCTTGATTGCCTACAGCTCAAAATAATCTACAAGAAAAGTGGCCTAATTTGGGGTCCTGTGTTCTGCTCCCTTTCAGATGTTTCACAAAGGGCTTAAGGTAACGTAACTTAGGGAAGCTGGCTAGGTGCTAGACACAAGGGAGTGACAGAGCTCTGTGAACTGGGGACTGAATGCCCCGCTTAGAACTATTCTAATTCAGAACAGTTTAAACATTGCACTGGCCAAGCAAAACACTAGCCCAACACTATCATGAGTTTGTGGACTGTTTTTAAGCGCCCTGAAAGAAATAGAACTCTGTAGAGTTCAGTTTTATTTGAAGCACATGGATATTTAATAAATAACCAAGCTTTAATTAGCATTTATTAAGTGCCTCATGTAAGAACTGTTCTGTGCAAAATAACAAAAGGAGAAATGGCTACTGCCTTTGAGGAATATTTAATGTCATTTGGGGAGACAGCACTTAAAAATTAGACCATTGAACTGGACATCAGTTCAAAAAGAGAATTCTGAGTAAGGTTGGAGGAGTTCCAGGAAGTCTGCACAAGGGAGATGGGGCTTCCCTAGCCATGAAGATAGTACAGATTTAATTTAAGCAGGGAAGAGGGAGTGTTGGGTGGAGATAAGGGAGAGGTAATGTGCTGCAACATAAGGGAAACTAGAGGGAGAAAATGAGCATGGGTGTGTACAGTAAGGAGAATAACTTGATAAGAGGGAGAATTCCCTGGGATGAGTGAGAAATCCAATAGGTAAAAAGAGGGCTCTTAAGAATGTTTAAATTAGATGTACCTCTGCCCCCACCTCATCCCCAACCCCACCCTGAAATAGTGTACCATCAGCTACAGAAAATAGGAACTCTATAATGACTCCTTAGGAGTGTGGTATATGTATCATGAAAGAATGGTGAAACTTTAAAGAGCAAAACTTTCTGAATTCATGATCTTTTGACCTAGAGTCTGAATGGGTTGGACTCTGTGTTTTCCTATGTCTCCACATAAGAATGAGTTCTTTTAAGTATTCAGAAGTACATATACTACTGTTTGGAATTTAATTCAGTGATAGCACTTAATACACTTAATTTATTATTTATGCCCCCTATTCTAAAATATTTGGTTTCACTATGTAACATAAAGACTAATCTTGAATCTGTAGAGAAGGAGAAAAACTCTTCCTCTACCCTTTTAGGTTCATTGGCTGGGTCTGCAAATCAAACTGATGATAGATTAACAGGAGAAAATAAAAAATGATTACCCATGTACCCATGGGGGTCACAAAGAAATGTGCTTCAGGGAAACAGAATTGGAGACATATATCATCTTAAGAAAGGGTGATAAATTGTGGAAAAGAGGCTAGACAAATGAAAAGGGGTTTGGGGCTCCTGGGTTGGAGGTAAATTATGGTAAGTGACTAGGAAATGTATGATAAATAAGGATTGTTTCATACGGTTTGTTAAGCAGATAAAAGGTCTCAGGTGATAAGAATTGTCTCTGGAGAAGTTCTCCTTGTAAAGGAGGTAGAGACAGCTTTACAAAGGGGACTTTTTTTTTTTTTTTTTTTTTTAAAAAAAAAAAGGGTAGAGAGCTAATTGCCTTTGGCTCAAAACAACCCTTATACCATTGTGGCATATTTTGGGATGGCAAACTCTGACCTTCAAATTCCTTAATGGCATTTGAGGTAAGTAAAATTTAAGCACTCAAAAATGTCACTTAAGATAACTTGATCCGTTAAAACGACTAAGATTTAGGGATTTTGGATCAACTTTGATTAGAAACTACTTATTAAAGTTCAGGCTTGAGTAAGGCAGAGTCTCTACCTTCCATGAATTCATAGGCATGTGAGAGGGACAAATATACCATCCATCCCAGTGGAAAGATGCATTTATATTATAATAGAATTACAGAAGGATTGACATTTTTAGGATTGTTTTTGGAGTATTTGGCTTCCACCTTTGAGGAAGCTTTAGAGATTGGGGAATCTCGTGTGTTTCTTGTGGGTTAGACTTTTGTGAATGGAATTGGGAAAGCTGTTCAGAACATGGGAGCATGAGTTATCCAAAACAATCCACTCAAATGCCCGCTTCTCCTTCCTTTTCAATTTTTTCTTCCTTCCTCTTACCTCATTATCAATTCAATAATGATCTTATATTAATAGTAGCAGAATAGCTGCTGCATTTCTATAATGCTTTCTGTTTTTCCTAACCAATTTTATACATCACTCAGTGCTCATCATGATACATATACTCTTAATACCCTTACCTATTTTACCCATCCCTTCTACCTCACCTCTGATAACCATTTATTCTCTATAATTAAAAGTCTGGGGTTTTGTCTCTTTTTTTCTTTGTTTTGTTTCTTAAATACCATGTGTGTGAAATCATATGTTAGTTATTTGTCTTTCCCTAAATGCTTTATCTCAGCATTATACTCTCTACATTCATCTATGTTGTTGCAAATGGAGATTCCATTCCTCTTTATGGTGGGGTAATACTCCATTGTACATATATACACCACATCTCCTTTATCCATCATCTATTGATGGACACTTAGGTTGATTCCACAATTTAGCTAATTATAAAAATGCAATAAACATAGGAATGCATATATCTTTACAAATTAGAGTTTTAGTATTCTTTGGGTAAATACCCAGTGGTGAAATTACTGGATCATATGGTAGTTCTATTTTTAATTTTTTAAGGAACCTCCATACTGAAGAACCTCTATGGTGGCTACATCAGTTTGCATTCCCACCAGCGGTGCACAGGGGTTCCTTTTACTCCACATCCTCGCCAACACTTTGTTGTTTCTTGTGTTTTTAATTTTAGCCATTCTGATGGGGGTGGAGTGATATCTCATTGTAGTTTTGATTTGCATTTCTCTGATGATTAGTGATGACTGATGATTTGGCCAATGTCAGACAAATTACAAATTACTACCTGTGCTCTTTTCTAGGATTTTTATGGTTTCAGGTCTCACATTGAGATCCTTAATCCATTTTGAGTTTATTTTTGTGTGTGGTGTAAGAAAGTGGTCCAATTTCATTCTTTTGCTTGTACTTGTCCAGTGTTCCCAGTACCCATTGTTGAGGAGACTGTCTTTTTCTCTTTGAATATTTTTGCCTCCTTTGTCAAAGATGAATTGACCATACTTCTGGGTTTATTTCTGGGTTTTCTATTGTCCTATGATCTATGTGTCTGTTTTTGTGCCAATACCATACTGTTTTGATTACTACAGCTTTGTAGTATAACTTGAAATCTGGGCTTGTGATACCTCCAGTTTTGTTTTTCATTTTCAAGATTGCTGTTCTTACTTGGAGCCTTTCGTGATTCCATACAAATTTTAGGATTGTTCTAGTTCTGTGAAAAATGCTGTTGGTATTTTGATGGGAATTACATTAAATCTGTAGATTGCTGTGGGTAGTATAGATGTTTTAACATGATTTGTTCTTCCAATCCATGAGCATGGAATGTCTTTCCATTTGTATCATCTTCAATTTCTTTCATTAGGGTTTTATAGTTTTCAGAGTACAGGTCTTTCACCTCTTTGGTTAAGTTTATTTCTAGGTATTATTATTTTTGATGGAATTATAAATGGGATTGTTTTCTTCATTTCTCTTCCTGCTACTGCTTCATTATTAGTGTATAGAAATGCAATGGATTTCTGTATGTCGATTTTGTACCCTACAACCCCACTGAATTCATTTATCAGTTCTAATAGTTTTTTGGTGGAGTCTTTAGGGGTTTTTTTTCTTAATTTTATTTATTTGTGAGAGAGAGAGAGTGCATGAACGGCAGGGAAGAGCAGAGGGTGAGGAAGAAGCAAACTCCCCGCCGATCAGAGATCCCGATGCGGGGCTTGATCCCAGAACTCTGAGATCATGACCTGAGCTGAAGGCCAATGCTTAACGGACTGAGTCATGCAGGTGCCCTTTTAGGGTTTTTTATGTACACTATCATGTCAACAGCAAATAGTTGAAGTTTACCTCTTCCTTACCAATTTGGATGCCTTTTATTCCTTTCTGTTGTCTGATTGCTGTGGCTAGGATTTCCAGTAATATGTTGAATAAAAGTGGTGAGAGTGGACTTCCTTGTCTTGTTCCTGACCTTAGGGGGAAAGTTCTCAGTTTTTCACCATTGAGTATAATGTTAGCTGTGAGCTTTCATGTAAGTTCTTTAATATGTTGAGGTATGTTCTCCCTAAACCTATTTCATTAAGAGTTTTTATCATGAATGGATGTTGTCCTTTGTCAAATGCTTTTTTTGCATCAATTGAAATAATCATATGGTTTTTACTCTTTGTCTTACTGATATTGATTGACTTGTGAATATTGAACCACCCTGCAATTCCTCTTTCATTTCTGATTTTGTTTGAGTCCTCTCTCATTCTCTGTCTCATGAGTTTGGCTGAAGGTTTATCATTTCTGTTGTTCCTTTCAAAGAAACAGCTCCTGGTTTCATTGATCTGTTCTATTGAGTTTTGGTTTGATTTGGTTTGGTTTTTAGTTTCTATCTCATTTATTTCTGTTCTAATCTTTACAATTTCCTTCCTTCTACTGGTTTTGAGTTTTGTTTGTTCTTCTTTTCCTAGCTCCTTTAGGTGTAAAGGCCGGTTGTTCACTTGAGATTTCTCTTGCTTCTTGGGGTTGCTATAAACTTACCTCTTAGAACAGCTTGTGCTGTATCTCAAAGATTTTGGACTGTTGTATTTTCATTCTTGTTTGTCTCCATGTATTTTTTTTAATTTCCTCTTTGACCTATTCATTGTTTAGTAGCATGTTATTTAACTTCCATGTATTTGTGCTCTTTCCAGATTTTTTTCTTGTGGTTGATTTCTAATGTCATAGCATTGTGGTCAGAAAAGATGCATGGTATGACTGATCCTTTTGAGTTTGTTAAGATGTGTTTTATGGCCTAATATATCCCTTATTTTGGAGAATGTTCCATGTGCACTTGATAAGAATGTGTATTCTGTTTTAGGATGGAATGTTCGGTTAGATCCATCTGGTCCAATGTGTCATTCAAAGCCACTGTTTCCTTTTTGACTTTCTGTTTGGATGATCTATCCATTGATGTAAGTGGGGTGTGAAAGTCCCCTACTATTATTCTGTTACTATTGATTACTTTATGTTTGGTAATAGCTGCTTTATATATTTGGGTGCTCCAGTGTTGGGTGCATAGATATTTACAATTGTTACATCTTCATGTTGGATTATCCTCGTTATGATTATATAGTGTCCTGCTTTGTCTCTAATTACATTCTTTGTTTTAAAGTCTGTTTTGACCTATACAAGTATTGCTGTCGGGCTTTCTTTTCACATCCATTTTCATGATAAATGCTTTTCCAGCCCTTCACTTTCAATCTGCATGTGTCTTTAGATCTGAAATGAGTCTCCTGTAGGCAGCATATGGATGGGTCTTGGTTTTTTATCCATCTGTCACCCTATGTCTTTTGATTAGATGTAAATAGACTAACTGTTCCAAAGTAATTATTGATAAGTATGTACTTATTGCCATTTTGTTACTTGTTTTATGGTTGTGTTTGTAGTTCTTCTGTTCCCTTGCTTTCTTCTACCATGATTAGTTGGCTTTCGTTAGTGATACACTTAGATTCCTTTCTCTTTGTTTTGCATATTTATGACTTGTTCTTGATTTGTGGTTACCATTCAGTTTATATATAACATCTTATGCTTATAGCAGCCTATACTAAGTTGATGGTTGCTTAAGTCTGAACCCATTCTTTAGTTCTTCCCCCACCTACCACATTTTAGGTATATGGCGTCATACTTTACAACCTTTTATTTTGTGATTCCCTTGACTGATTTTTTTTTAATAGATATACTTAATTTTATTGCTTTTGTGCTTCCTACTTTTCTTATTCCTACTTATGGTCTTTCCTTTCCACTCAGTCCCCTTTAACATTTCTTGTAGGGCTGGTTTAGTGGTCATGAATTCCTTTAACTTTTTTTTTTTTTTTTTTTAAAGATTTTATTTATTTATTTGACAGAGAGAGACACAGCGAGAGAGGGAACACAAGCAGGGGGAATGGGAGAGGGAGAAGCAGGCTCCCCGCAGAGCAGGGAGCCCGATGCGGGACTCGATCCCAGGACCCTGGGATCATGACCTGAGCTGAAGGCAGTCGCTTAACCAACTGAGCCACCCAGGCGCCCTCCTTTAACTTTTGTTTGTCTGGGAAACTCCTTCTATTCTGAATGATAGATAGCCTTGCTGGATAGAGTATTCTTGGCTGCAGGGTTTTTTTCCTTTTAGCACTTGGAATATATCATGCCACTCCCTTCTGGCCTGTAAAGTTTCTGCTGAAAAATCAACAGATAGCCTTATGGGGTTGCCCTTATATGCAACTGTTTTCTTTTCTCTTGTTCCTTTTAAAATTCTCTCTTTATCACTACTTTTTGCCATTTTAACTGCTATGTGTCTTGGTGTGGATCCCCTTGGGTTGATTTTTGTTGGGTGCTCTCTGTGCCTCCTGGATCTGGATTTCTGTTTCCTTCTCCAGATTCAGGAAGTCTTCAGCTATTATTTCTTCAAATAAATTTTCTGCCCCCTTTTCTGTCTTCTCCTTCTGGAATCCCTATGATGCAAATGTTGTTACACTTGATGGTGTTGCTAAGTTCCTTTAATCTATTCTTACTTTTCTTCTTTCTCTCTCCTGTTCAGCTTGATTGTTTTCCATTATTCTGTCCTCCAGGTCACTGGTCGATTCCTCTGCTTCCCCCAGTCTACTATTTATTCCTACTAGTGTATTTTTAATTTCAGTTAATGAGTTCTTCATCCCTATTCATTCATTTTTTTTTATTCTTATGTTAATCCCCATACATTACATCATTAGTTTTAGATGTAGTGTTCCATGATTCATTGTTTGTGCATAACACCCAGTGCTCCATGCAGAATGTGCCCTCCTCAATACCTACCACCAGGCTAACCCATCCTCCCACCCCCCTCCCCTCTAGAACCCTCAGTTTGTTTTTCAGAGTCCATCGTCTCTCGTGGTTTGTCTACCCCTCCGATTTCCCCCGCTTCATTCTTCCCCTCCTGCTACCTTCTTCTTTTTTTTTTTTTCTTAACATATATTGCATTATTTGTTTCAGAGGTACAGATCTGAGATTCAACAGTCTTACACAATTCACAGCGCTCACCAGAGCACATGCCCTCCCCAATGTCTCTCACTCAGCCACCCCATCCCTCCCACCCCACCCCCCACTCCAGCAACCCTCAGTTTGTTTCCTGCGATTAAGAATTCCTCATATCAGTGAGATCATATGATACATGTCTTTCTCTGTTTGACTTATTTCGCTCAACATAATACCCTCCAGTTTGACCTCAGCTCTATTCATTCTTTTTTATGCTTTCTGTTGTAGATCTCACTGAAATCTTCCTCTCTTTTCTCAAGTCCAGTGGGTATCTTTATGACCATTACTTTAATAGATAAAGAATATCAGGCATATTACTTATTTCCATTTCATTTAGCTGTCTTGGTGTGATTTTGTCTTCTTTCATCTGAGACCTATTCCTCTGTATCATTTTTTTTTCTAATTCTCTATGTCTGTTTTTGTGTGTTAGAAAAGTCAGCTATGTCTCCTGATCATGAAAGTACTGGCCTTATGAAGAAGAGGTCCTGTAGTGCCCTGCAGTGCAGTGTCCCCTCTTCACCCAAACCTGGCACTTCAGAGGTGTCGCCTATGTGTGTCACATGCACCCTACTATTGTGGCTGAGCCACATTTGCCTTCAGTGCAGTCATCCACAATGGCTCTCTTTGCCTCTTGTGTGCAGGGCTTGGTCCCTCTGTTATTAGTGGGCCAGTCTGGGGCCACCTTGAACTTGAGTTGGGTCAGATCAGGCATTTGCCAGGACTGCAGCAGCACCAAACTGCAGGGTTTTTGTTGGTAGGTGGGGCCTGAAGTCAGACCAGCCATCTGCCCCCAGCCCACTGCTGGTGCCCCAGTTGGACTGGTGTGTGTGGTTATCTTCTCTTCTCCCCAGGGCATAAGTCACTTTGGAGTGGCACTGGCCCCTGTTGGGGCTGCTTGCACAATGCCATGCTTGGGCTCTGCTTTAGATGGACTCCTGTCCAGGACAGGTTGGGTGGGACAGGTCCATAGGAGTATGCAGTGGGGTGGGTGGTGTTAGCAAGGTTTATACTGGTCTGCTGTGGGAGAAGACCTGAGCCCCTCTGCAGAACTCCTGTGGAGAATGGGCTGAAGAGGGTGGGACTGAGAATAATGCAGTATTGGGGCATGCTATTAGGAAGCTAGGTTAGAGAATGTTCATGTTGGTTCCCACAGGTGGCTGTGTATCTGGGGGACAGGGGAGGAAAATGGTGCCTGCCAGCTCTTCTGTCCCTAGAGAAGTCTCCTAAAGATCCCTGCCCCTCCAGCACATGTTCTGAGATTAGTAAATAAATCTCCTTCATATATATCTGAGGCGTTTTTCAAACTGCTACTTCTGTGCTGTGTGTCAAGGCTGTTTGTGGTGCTGTCTCTTTAAGGGTAAGGACTCAGTGTCCTATATCCTTCTGGGTCTCCCAGAGCCAAGCCAGCTGATTTTTAAAGTTCCAGGTGTTAAGCCTCACTGATTGTAAGAACTTGCGAAGTTATGCCACTCTGGTTTTTAAAGTGAAATATTGTGGGGATTTGTCTCCCCAATGTGGGCCCCCATGCCTCAGATGCCTGGGGTGGGGTCTTCTCTTCCCTCTCCATGCCCGGAGTGGTGTCCCTCTCTCCTGTGGACAATCTTGTGGGTCAGTTTGGTTCCTGACCATATCTCTACCCTGTCAACCATTTTTGATGTGGCCTCTTCTCTATGTGTATTTGTGAAGAGTCTGTTCTGCCAGTCTTTGGGTCATTTTTTTGCGGGGGGGGGGGTACTTTTTATTGATGTGGGTGTTATTTGGGTTTTCCATGGGATGAGGTGAGCTTAGGATCCTCCTACTCTGTCATCTCCCCTGAAAGCCTCAAGGTGTCTTTTTTTTTTTTTTTTTTTTTTTTTTTTTTAAGAAACTTGGTCAGGATTTTGGATGAACTACCAGTCTGCACTGAAGAAATGAGGAATAATTTCACAAAAAGATAATTTTACCAAACCCTAAAATCTCAAACAACTTTTCCCTTCCTCCTGTACATGTAGTGTTAGGATTAATAAAAGGCACACTTTACACTGCACATAGAACTGTGCTGCCCCCCAAAGTTCATATAGGTAGGGTAGAATGTAAGATTCAGGAATATTGGGGCGGCTGGGTGGCTCAGTTGGCTAAGCGACTGCTTTCGGCTCAGGTCATGATCCTGGAGTCCCTGGATCGAGTCCCGCATCGGGCTCCCTGCTCGGCAGGGAGCCTGCTTCTCCCTCTGACCCTCCCCCCTCTCATGTGCTCTCTCTCTCTCATTCTCTCTGTCTCAAATAAATAAAATCTTAAAAAAAAAAAAAGATTCAGGAATATTTAGGTAAACCACAGATGATAAATATTGAATTTATGGGAGATACAGGGGTTGCTCAGCTTTTTAATATTCTAATTTGTAAACCTTGATCTTTTGGAACCAGTGCCATGGAAGGCATCTACCATACCTCCTACAAACGTGTGCTTGGTTCTGACCAATTTTGCAGTAGTTTAACCCTCTCATTTTGACTTAGCTTGGTGGCTTTTTTTTATTTTTTTAATTTAGATGTATTATAATCCTATTGACTATTTTTACTTGCTAATTAAGTACTACCACTTGGATTGGTGGGTCCAGTGCTGTTCTTTCTTCACAAAGTGGTGAATCTCATATTAGTGTTAAATCTGGGTTTGAAGCAGCTAAAGTGTATTACATCAAATTAAAAGTTTGATTTTTTAAAAAGACATTTCTGATAAAAATATGTGTATTTGAAAAAAATTGGGAAAGAGAGAAAAGCATTAAGAGGAAATTTAAATTATGTATAATCCCACCATCCAAAGATCAACTCTGTTGATGTTTTCCTATATTTAACTCTATTTTTTAAAAGCATATAAATTTTTAAAAAATTAGAATCATGTATGTTTTTCTGCCTTTAAAAATTATCAATTCTGGGGCGCCTGGGTGGCTCAGTCATTAAGCGTCTGCCTTCGGCTCAGGTCATGGTCGCAGGGTCCTGGGATCGAGCCCCACATCAGGCTCCCTGCTCTGCAGGAAGCCTGATTCTCCCTCTCCCACTCCCCCTGCTTGTGTTCCCTCTCTATGTCTCTGTCTGTCAAATAAATAAATAAAATCTTTTTAAAAAATTGTCAATTCTGAAGACTTGGATAAGTCTTCTAATCTTTGTAAAGTTTTCTACCATATTTTGGGAGGCATTGTAATATTTTCCATGTTTGGTGTCTTTTTTTAGGTAATAATTATACTCACAAATTATATGAGATTATAAGATAGGCTTTATAACAGTTTTGAAAATATTTTCAGTGAATGGAAATGTAGGAAATTACTAGTTCAAATTACAAATATGTGAGTACAAAATGCATGTTTTTAAACAGTATTTTTGTTATTAGAAGTCTAAGTTTTTTGTTTTGCCATAAATAAGCCATTTGACTAGTAATTTAAAAGCTTAACATATGAGTGTATCCTCACGTTACTAAGTATTCTTTTAAAAAGTATTTATCTGAGGCAGGGTACGGCAGAGGAAGAATGAGAGAGAGAATATTAAGCAGGCTCCATACCCAGTGCAGAGCCCGATGTGGGGCTCAGTCTCACAACCTTGAGATCATGACCTGAGCTGAAATCAAGAGTCAGACGCTTAACTGACTGAGCCACCCGGGTGCCCCAGAAGTTATCATCTATTTATTTATTTATTTTTTTTTTTTTAAAAAGATTTTATTTATTTGAGAGAGAGAGAATGAGAGACAGAAAGCATGAGAGGGAGGAGGGTCAGAGGGAGAAGCAGACTCCCCGCCGAGCAGGGAGCCCGATGCGGGACTCGATCCGGGGACTCCAGGATCGTGACCTGAGCCGAAGGCAGTCGCTTAACCAACTGAGCCACCCAGGCGCCCAGTTATCATCTATTTATTATGGACTACCCTAAAACTAGGTGGCTTAAAATAACAAATATTAATTTCACAGTCTCTGTGGATCTGGAATTTGGGTGCAACTTAACTGAGTGCCTCTCCCTCAGAGCCTCTCACAGTAGTCAATTGGGTCTGTGATCTTATCTGAAGGCTTAATTGGCGAACAGTCCACTTCTACACACACTGCTGTACAGAGATTTCTCTCATTTCCTTGCTTCATGGGCCTCTCTATAGGGCTTCTCACAACACAGAAGTTGACTTCTATCAGAGTAAGAGAAGGAGTGCAAGACAGAAGCCATGGTCTCTTTGAAATTTAATCTTGGAAATGACCATATCTCCTCACAAGTGTGTGAGGAGATATGGCCCTCCTCACATCACTTTTGCTATACTCTAGTGTTAGAAGTGAATCATTAGTCCTAAGAAGATAGGGAATTAAACAAAGGATAGGAATTCCAGGAGGCAGAGATTACTGGGGGCCATTTTAGAGGCTATCTACCACACTTATTTAATAGTTGCCTAATATTCCAGGACATAGACCTATGAAAACAAATCTCCTATCATTGTACATGTAGGTTATTTTCAATTCTAATTATAAAAAGACTACCATGAAAAATTTTGTATATAAATTTTGGTTGGCAACTTTGATCATTTCTTTTAGATTTCTGAAAGTGGGATATTTGGGTTAGAGCTTCTATCATGAGTTGTTATGCTTCTATTGAACCGGTTTACACTATCTGTGTTTGAGAGTGTTCATTGTAACCTATCTCCTTTAAGACCATTCTTTTGAAAAATGGGTTTGTAAAATAAATTGTTCCATAAATACACAGTTTATCTGATTTAGCACAGACCATGAAATCTGAAAGGCCGTGTGATACAGCAGTGAGATCCCTGAAGCCATATTCAAAAGATTTGAGTTCCAGAACAGGCAGTGCAGTTTTCTCTCCTGTGTTCTCATCAAGGCCACATGTTTCCCCAGGCAAGATATTTAACTTGCTTACATACAGTTCTACATCAGTGTACTTTGTAAAATGTGGAAAAATAATTCCTTTCTGTTCCATAAAAAAAAAGAGTAAAGGGAAAATTGGAAATGTGATCTGCTCAATAGAAACAGAGATAGATAGGGATGCCTGGTGGTTCACTCAGTTGAGTGTCCAGATCTTGATTTTGGCTCAGGGATGATTTTAGGGTCTTGGGATGGGGCCCTGCATGAGGTTCTCTGCTCAGCAGGGAGTCTGCCTCTCTCTTCCTCCCTGCCCCCCTCTCCTTTTGCCCCTCCCCCATGCTCTAAAATAAAATAATTTAAAAAAAAGATAGATTGATAATTTACTCTGAAAAGCTCCAGATACTTGGTTATCATTTGTAACTTACAGTTACATGTACTCTGTTGCTCTTTTTATAGGAGTACAGGCATACCTTGTTTTATTGTGCTTTGCTTTATTACATTTTGTAGATATTGCCTTTTTTACAAATTGAAGGTTTGTGGCAACCCTGTGTTGAGCTAGTCTATCTGCACCATCTTTCCAACAGCATTTGTTCACTTCATGTCTCTGTGTCACATTTTGGTAATTCTCACAATATTTCAAAGTTTTCATTATTATTGGTTATGGCGATCTGTGCTCAGTGATTACAACCTGCTGAAAGCTCAGATGGTGGTTAGCAGTTTTTAACAAAGTATTTTTTATTTGTTATGTACATTGGTTTTTTTTAAGACATAAAGCAATTGCACACTTAGTAGACTGTATTATACTGTAAACATAACTTACATGTACTGGGAAACCAAAACATTCTTTGCACTTGCTTTACTATGATATTTGCTTTAACAGTGGTCTGGAACTGAACCCGCAGTACCTCTGAGGTAGGCCTCTATAGGAATTTCTTTCAAACATCTAGAGTTAAATTATTTAAATCAATTAACATTTACTGAGGCCCTTCGTTATGCTATGCATATAGAAGTGAGATGCAAAGATGAATAACAATGACTTATTACCTGTCTCCTTTTAGAAAGCATTGCTGTGGCCATGTTCCTGCCTTCAAGAGTCCATCTGGTATGGACACAGACTTGTAAATAAGGCAGAATGGGAAAGTACAGTGATGGAGATAAATAAATCATGGAAACCCAAGAGCATGACAGAGTAATATTAGGTAGTAAGATGGTCTTTATACAGAAAGTGTACTTGAGATGGACACTCAGGAAAGGCTAAGCTTTAAAAAGAAGAAATCTGTGTGTAGTAATACTAGGGAGAAGAAGGGAGATGATAAGAAAGCCCTTTTAAAAAAGAAAGCATTTTACAAATGTGAGGTAGGAGTCTACGGAATAATTGGCTTAGCATATAAGGATGATTGGATCGTGATTTTCAGATTGCAGTGAGTTTAGGACTGAACATTCATTTTTGGTTTCATGTTCTGATTCAAGCTCAGATTCCTAGTTTCAGCTACAGGATCTAAATAGTCCAGCTGTAACAAACCAAAGACCATATTTTGACATTGTTACCTGGTTCTTCATACCCCCCCCACCTCCATTTACCAACAGTGGCTCAAGGAACTGGCTTCAGAATTTTACAGAGCTTAATTCATGCATTACGAGTGCAGCTGTGTCATTTAGCGAGGGCATGACATGACTAAGAAATGTGTATAGAATATAAAGTTGATATGTTTTACATTCTTAGTGGTGATCTAGATCACATTTTTTTCTTCAACTAGTTTTTTTCTCAACTAATTGGTCAGAAGCTACTCTCCATTTTCCTGAAAGGATTCAGACTTATAGTACTGGAAGAATTACTGCAAAGTGAAGTTCAATACTCCTAGCCATAAGTAGGGTTGGTTAGGTGAAGCCAGACATGCACCCAGAGTAAAGCTCAGACAGCCAGGAGAAATGCCTCTTTCTCTTCTCCACCTGCAGGACTTGGTAAATGAGATGAAGCATTGATATGTGCCTTACATCTATCATGTGATTGTAGTGATTCAAAATCACTATCAGCATTCTTAGATTATATTCTCTTTCCTTAATTATCAAGTATAGTAACTAAAACATTGAAAATAATCTGATACTATTAGTTTTAGGTGACAATCTAAGAGAAAGAAGGAAAGGAAATAACACTTACTGAACACCTTGCATGTTCCAAGGCAATTCTAGATGGTAGATCTGGGGTAGATCTCCGTTCACAGATGAAGTCCTACCACAGCTCTACTCAGGTTTATTAGAATCTCAAACATCATCCTTTCACTTAACAGCATTGTTTTCCCTGCCTCTCCATTGAGAAAATTTGCCCCTAAATGTGACCTCGTGAAGAGTCCTCCTGAGACCACCCTGCCAGTGAGGAGCTGCACGCTGCGTATGTTCTGTGTGCCTGAGGATGACACCAGCTGGTCAGTTTCCAAAGACCATACAGTAGTGCTCTTTAGGCAATCTTCAAACTGGCCAAAATCATATTTACTGTGTTTTCCAGCTTTTACTTCTTCATGTGAATAGTAGAGTTTATTTCTGTTTGCCAATTTAACTGGTATCATTTGATCCTGTTGTGAATTTAAAGTTTAAGTCAGTGATTCTCAGTATTACCAGGACAAAGATCTCTGCTCAAAGTCCAATTTTCATGGACCCCTTACAAGAAAGAAAATATACTCTTAGTACCCGTTATTAGAGAACAAATAATGACAAATGTTATTAGGAACTCCATTATTTTTTAATGAATTCTTATATTTTTTAATTAGCATTTATTAATTGCATCTACATTGAAATTTGAAAAATAGTATATATATGCATAAGACTTCTTTTTAAAGACTATTTTTTTAATTATATAGAGATTTGCATTAATTCAAGGCTAGGACTCATTTTAAAATCGTACCCTGAGATATAAAACATCTTAAAAATCTGCTTAGAGGCTCAGAATATGATATAAAGCAGGATAACAGTAATAACCATTTCTGTTAATCTAGTATTTACGATGGACTTTCAGGGACTTAGAGGCCTATTCATTTCCAGAGCATATTTTAGAAGTTACTTAGTTTTTGGCTAGAGCTCTATGTTAGGGCCTGACTCATATTCACGTTATGACTTTTTTTGACACCTTCCCTGGCATATTCCCAAGGAGCTTACTCACCAGGCTCAATTTGATGACATTGCATTCAGGATGGAGCACCTCTCTAAAGTGAACGACACAGAATGATGGGCTGCAGTAATTTAAATCTTCTGTTTGAAGGATCCAATAGAAGACCCAGTAGCTGCCAGACCTATTCCTAAGGGAAGTGCCGGAGCTATGGCCTGACTCACTCTATATACTTAGTGCTTTGAGGCTCCTGAGTAACATTGAGGGAAAGAAGTAAAAAGAGCTTGCTTTTGTTTATGTATGCCTGTGGGGTGTGTGTGTGTGTGTGTGTGTGTGTGTGTCGGGATTTGGGGGGTAAAGGGGAGGGTGTGGTGGGAGGAAAGGCATTCTCATATTTAGCTGCCGGTGGCATGAACAAAAAAGGCCACATCACCTATTAAGGCAAAGATAAATTAAGGACCTTCTCTGGAAATCTATACTACTTAGAGCCTGAGTAAGTTGCCATCTTGTTCTTATTCTCTGTTTTGTTCAGTAAGTTTGAAATCACTTATAGACATTGGTCCTGAACACATAGTAGAGACTCATTAAAGACTGGCTGGATGGCTAAGGAATGTCCTCACTGACAATTTTTTTTTAAGATTTTATTTATTTAGAGAGCGTGTGCACAAGTTGGGGGAGAGGCAGAGGGAGAGAGAATCTCAAGCAGGCTCCACACTGAGCAAGGACGTGGGGCTGGATCTTATGACCCTGAGATCATAGCCTAAGCAGAAATCAAGAGTCAGATGCTTAACAGACTGAGCCACCCAGGCATCCCTTATTGACAGCTGTGTATCTTTTTTTTTTTAAGATTTTATTAAAAATAATAATTTTATTATTTTTATGTGTGTGTGCGCGCGCGCACATGCGCAAGCAGGGAGAGGGGCAGAGAGAGAGGGAGAAGCAGACTCCTCGCTGAGCAGGGAGTCCAAGGCAGATTCGATCTCAGGACCCTGAGATCATGACCCAAGCCAAAGGCAGATACTTAACTGACTGAGCCACCCAGGTGCCCCACTCTGTGTATCTTAAGATTATAAACTCAAGTATAAAAGAAGATTTTCAATATTTTTATTGAAGTATGGTTAACATACAATGTTATATTACAACATTCAATAATTCTATACATCACTCAGTGCTTACCACTATAAGTGTAGTTACTGTCACCACACAGTGTTGTTGTATTAATGACTATATTCTCTATGCTGTACTTTTCATCTCCATGACTTATTTATCACTGGGAGTTTGTACCTTTTAATGCCCTTAATTATTTCACCCATCCTCCCCCTCACTTCCCCTCTGGCAACCACCAATTTGTTCTTTGTATTTAAGAGTCTGTTTTTTGTTTGTTTCTTCATTTGTTTTTAGGTTCCACATATAAGTGACATCATATGGTACTGTCCTTCTCTGACTTATTTCACTTAACATTATATCCTTTAGGTCCATCCATGTTGTTGCAGATGCCAAGATCTCATTTCTCTGGATGGCTGAACAGTATTCCTGCGCGCGTGTGTGTGTGTGTGTGTAAACATAAATCACATCTTCTTTACCCATTCATCTGTTGATAGACTTGGGTTGCTTCCATATCTTGGCTATTGTAAATAATACTGTAATAACATAGGGGTGCATATATCTTTTCAAATTAGCGTTTTTGTATTCTTTTGGTAAATACCCAGTAGTGGAATTACTGGATCTTGTGGTATTTCTAACTTTTTTAGGAACTGCCATGTTGTTTTCCACAGTGGCTGCACCAGTTTGCATTCCCAACGGTGCACAGGGGTTCCTTTTTCTCCACATTGTCATCGACACTTATTTTTTGATTCTAGCCATTCTGACAGGTATATGGTGAATATCTTATTGTGGTTTTGATTTGCATTTCCTTGATGATTAATGATGTTGAGCATCTTTTCATGTGCCTGTTGGCCATGTGTGTCTTCTTTGGAAAAATGTCTATTCAGGTTTTTAAATCAGATTGTGTTGGGTCATAGAAGTTCTTTATCTATTTTGGTTGTTAACCCCTTTTCAGATCTATCATTTGCAAAATCTTCTTCCATTCAGTAGGTTGCCTTTGCATTTTGTTGATGATTTCCTTTGCTGTGCAAAAGCTTTTTATTCTGATCTAGTCCCAATAGTTTACTTTTGCTTTTGTTTTCCTTGTCTCTGGAAACCCATCTAAAAAAAATGTTTCTATAGCTGATGTCAAAGAGATTACTGCCAGGACGCCTGGGTGGTGCAGTGGTTAAGTGTCCAATCAAGCCCTACGTTGGGCTCTCTGCTCAGCACAGAGTCTGCTTCAGACTCTCTCTCCCTCTGCCCCCCCCTGCTCCGCTCTCAAAAAAAAAAAAAAAAAAATTTTTTTTTAAGATTACTGCCTATGTTTGCTTCTAGGAGTTTTAGGTTTTTAGTCTATTTTGAGTTTATTTCTGTATATGGGTGTGAGAAAGTGGTCCACTTTCATTCTTTTGCATGTAGCTGTTCAGTTTCCCCATTGTATATTCTTGCCTCTTTTGTCAAAGATTAATTGGCCATATAGTATGGGTTTATTTCTGGGCTCAATTTTGAAAATTGTATTTTTAAGACATTTTATATTTCTGTAACCAGCCAGTTAAAATGACAAGAGCTAAAATACTTTTCTTGGTTAATATCCAGCATTTATTGTATTATGCCTTCAACTGTTAGCCATAGTAACTTCCTAACCTGACAAATGAGTAACCTAGCCTTAAAATTAACTTAGGACAGCTGATCCCATATGCTATCCTAAGAAAGCTAATTGGATGATCTGCTAAACTACTGACTTGTATTAATAACTAACACTGTTGAAACTTTCTTTGTTGTGAATCAACTGACTTATTAGGAGAGATTAAAATTATACAAAGCTTATTCTTTAATTGTAATTGCCTTTTAAGATGTCCATCAAGTATTTGAATAGCTACTATAAACAGTAGTAGCATAAACTTTTTGGTTTTGGCTGACTTTCCTTTAAGGATCACACTTCCTTATTCATGATAAACCTCAAGAGACTTCTGTGGGATAGAAACTGCAGAACTAAAATCTGATTAAGCGAAGTGTGGGGCAGTTTACCAAACCCATTCTATCAGGGCAACTGCATCTTCTCTGAGGATGTGATGAGCAATTCCATTAGTTATTGGATCGGCTGATTACCTAATGACATGAATATATCAATGCCATTTTACCCAAGACAAGACCTGAAGGCCAGAGTTGACAGCTAGTCCTATGGTGGTGGTCTGTTTAGGAGACTGGGAAGCTCTGGGCCATAATGTCCCTACTGATGGAGACCAGGCCAAGGACTGGGGCAATGAGCAAAGTAACAAGATCCTGGAAAGGAACCATGTTGGTCTTTATTGGCAGGAATCAACTTCAAAACTAGTTCTGTAATTCAAGTTTTGAATATAATTCAGTGAAGTTCTATAAATTCAAGAGGATGTTTAATACTTAAAAACATAAGCTATGATTGGATAAGGTATTGCTGGAGCAACTGTTACTCCAAGAAGAGCTTGAATTAGGGATGGAAGTTCCATGATTACTCGCCATGTAACCTCTCCGTTTCCTCTGCAAGGGGAAATAACACCTGTTTGCCATTTCATCTATTAGTCGGGAAGAAGGAGATGGTAAACATAATTAGTAAATTGAAGTGATAAGCAACTATGGAACAGTAGTCTTCTATCCTTGATAGAAGCACTACAGCTAAACAAGCTGAAAGTTATGACATAAATATCTTACTTCTGTCTAGGTACTTTGAGGTCCTATAGACACTTGAGAGATGTGCTCAAACTAGTAATACTCCATCCCTTACAACACTCTTTAATCTAGTTCTTTTGGGTAAAGTTATATATCCCTCTCCTCACTCCACTCCCTTTAGCTACAAGTTCAGGAACAATACTTATAAGAACAAAAGACCCTCATCCAGTTTCCAAATTGATTTCTCTTTTATTGACATTATTCCAACCCAAAGCACTCTCCCAAGTTCCCAAAGGAAGTAAGAAATGGATAAAGCCCTTGAACTGGCAATGGTGGGTAGAAGGCGGCTTCTTGCTTTCCTGTAGGTGCTAAAGAATATGACCACTCGGTTTGGGCTGATTTAGGCCAGTGTGAGAACAAAGGAAACCACATGCCTATTATAGGAATCATACGCACCATGAGCTACTCTGTGCTCTGGATGCTGCCCCACCACTTTAAGAGCTATAATTTTAGACTGATTTTAAAATTTGGTGTGGCTGATTCAAGCAGGTAGCCCTTTTCAGATATAAATATATCAGTCCCCTGGATTTAGGTCTCCCAGAATGGTCTCAAAAACTGTTATGTATATTTTATTGAAGTAAAAATTACACTGAAATAACAGATATTATGAGTACAATTTAACAAGTTTTGACAAATGTAAATACCCATGTAATCAACAGTCTAATCAAGGTGTACATTTCCATCACTCAGAAAATTCTTTCATGCCCCCTTCCAAGCAGCCCTTACCCAAAGAGAACCACCTATGGTGTCATTTCATGGGATTAATATCGTCCACTCTTAAAATTCATAGAAATATGATCAGCCTTTTGTATCTGGCTCAACATATTTCTGAGACTCACCCATGTTGTTGCATTATCTACAGTTAATTCTTTTTTATTGTCAACTAGTATTCCATTTCGTGGAGATCCCCAATTTGCTTATCCATTAAGCCTATGGATGGACATTTCAGTTGTTTCCAGCTTTGACTGCTGTGAATAAATTTTTTTTGATCATTTTTTAATAAGTTTTTTTTTTTTTTTTTTTTTTTTTTGCAGACGTTTCCATTTGTCTTAGATGAATACCTAGAAATATATATACATCAATTTGGAGAGCAGTGAGTGACACCTTAACAGTATTGTCTTTGAGATCATAAACCCTTCATCCCTGGTTAGATTTTCTCAGTAACAATTTGTAGTATTCATACAAATATACAAATACACAATATACAATGTAATTCTTTCATATATTTTGTTACATTTATCCCTGTTTTTACTTTTTACCCAACTGCAAGTGGCATTAATTTCATCTTCCAATTATTCACTAAGTATAAATGGTTGATTTTTGTGTATCAATTTTAGATCTTGAGACTGCTAAAATTCTAATTTTTTGTATATATACATAATCCTTAGGATTTTCTACATATACAATCATGTCATCTGCAAATAAAGGCAATTTCCTTTTTCTTTCTGACAGTCTTTGTGAATTTCTTCCCTCCCCCTAGTACAATATTAACAGCAATCATGAGAATGAACATTGTTGACTTGTTCCTATCATAGAAAAAGTATTGTTTTTCACCATTAAATTTAACAGTAGTTTGAGGAAATTCCTATTGCTGGTTTGCTGAGAATTTTTATCATGAATGGTGGTTGTACCAGATGTTTTTCTGCATTTATTGAGAGGATTATCTAGTTATGGTAATCTTTTTTATGTTAATATATGAATTATATTTCTTGACTTTTGAATGGTACATTTCTTGCATTCCTGTTATAAATCCCACTTGGTCATGATGTATTAACCATTTTATATATGAATTCAATTTGTCATTTTTAAAAATGACCTATGTCTATGTTCATCAGGGATATTGGCTTGTAGAAGTTTGTTTGTTTTTCCTTCCAGTGTCTTAGCTTCTGGTAACAGTGTAATCCTAAATAAATTTAGAAGTGTTTTCTCTGTTTTCTGAAGAGCTTGAGAAAGATTGGTATTTTTTCCTGGAGTATTTGAAAGAATTTAGAGCTCTAGCTAGCCATTTAGGCCTGGAGGTTTCTTTTTTGGAAAGATTTAAGTTACAAATCCAATTTCTTTAATTGATAAAGAGCTATCAGACTGTTTTCTCTTATGCTAGTTTTGGTCATTTGGTATTGATATAAAGTTCATAATATTCCCTTGTTGGTCTGGTAATGTATATAGCATCTGTATTAATGTCTCTCTTCTTACATACATCTTGGCAATGTGTGTCCTGTCATTTTTCTTGATCAGACTAGAGACTTATCTATTTTACTAAATCTTTTTTAAAAACCAGCATTGGTTCCATTACTTTTCTCTATTGTTTGCCCTTTTTTCTTCATTGATTTCTGCTCTTATTATTTCCTTCTACTTACTTTGGGTTTTTCTTTTTCTAGCTTCTTTTTGTAAAAGCTTAGATCACTGATTTAAACTAAACCTTTTTTGGGCGCCTGGGTGGCTCAGCTGGTTAAGCGACTGACTGCCTTCGGCTCAGGTCATGATCCTGGAGTCCCGGGATCGAGTCCCGCATCGGGCTCCCTGCTCGGCAGGGAGTCTGCTTCTCCCTCTGACCCTCTTCCCTCTTGTGCTCTCTGTCTCTCATTCTCTCTCTCTCAAATAAAATAAATAAAATCTTTAAACCTTTTTTGCTACAAGCATTTAAATCATTAATTTCCCTCTAAGTTTTCGTGGTGCATTTAAAAAATTTTGGTATGTTATGAAAAAAAAATTTGGTATGTTATGGTTTCTATTTAGTTGAAAACATTTTAATTTCCTTATGATTTCTTCTGTGCCCCATGGTTTATTCAGAAATGTGATAGTTTCCAAGTATTTTGGGGTTTTCTGGATTTTTTATTGCCACTTATTTCTAATTTAAATCTAGTGTTTGGAAAATACACTTTAAGGTTTCAAGCTTTTGAAATTTTTTGAGACCACCATGTAGTCTATTTTAAGAATATGTATCCTACAGCTATTGGGTATAGCCTTTTATAAATGTCAGCTCAAGTTGAATCGTAGTGTTCAAAACTTGAATTCCTTATTTTTTCCTTTGGATATTCTATCCGTTACTGAGAGAGCAATGTTCATTTCTCCCTTTAGTTCTGTCAGCTTTTCCTTCATATATTTTTGAACTCTGTTAATAGTTACATACACATTTATGATTGACACATACAGTATCCCTCTTTATATCTGGTAATCCCCCTGGTCTTGAAGTCTACTTTGTCTGAATGTCAGCAGGATTTTTTATGCTTCCTATTTGCTTGGTGTATCCGTTCTAACCCTCTTGCTTGCCACCTTTATATTTAAAGTACCTCTCTCGTAGGTAGCATATAGTTGGATTTTTTAAAAAGACTATTTTTTACAGCAGTTTTAGGGTCACAGCAAAATTGAGCAGGCAGTAAAGATAGCCCCTGCACCCGCACATACAGCCTCACCTACTATCAATATCCCACTCCAGAGTGGTACACTTGTTACATTAACATACCATCATTACACAAAGCCCATAGTTACATTAGGGTTCACTCTTTGTTATACATTCTATGGATTTTGACAAATGTATAATGCTATGTATCCACCATTTTAGTATCATACGGAGTAGTTCACTGCCCTAAATATGCTCTGTGTTCCTGCTATTCAATCCTCCCTCCTCTCTAACCCCTGGCAACAACGACTGGATTTTTTAACTATCACTATTGTTTTACCCTTTCCAGAATATTAGATAGTTGGAAAGATTGGCTTCTTTAACTTAGTAATAAGCATTTAAAGTTCCTTCTTTTCTTTCCATGGCTTGGTAACTCACTCCTTTTTAGCACTTAATCATATTCCATTGTCTGGATGTATCACTGTTTATCCATTCACCTGAAGAGCATTTTGGATGCTTCCAACTTTTGGCAATTAAGAATAAAACTATAAACATCCATATGTTGAGTTTTGTGTGGACACAATTTTTCAGTTCATTTGGGTAGTTTTTTGTTTTTGTTTTTTAGGTTTAGTTTTGTAAGAAACTGCCACCCTGTCTTCCAAAGTGGTTGTACTGTTTTGCATTCTCACCAGCAATAATGAGTTCCTGTTGTTCCCCATCCTTGTCAGCATTTGAGGTCATCAGTGTTTGGATTTTCACCAAATATTCTCAGTGTTTTAATTTGCAGTTCCCTAAGGTAGAATGTTGAACATCTTTTCATATGCTTATTTGCCATCTGTAGGTCTTCTTTCATGAGGTATCTATTCAGATCTGCTGCCCATTTTTAAATCAGGTTGTTTACTTGTTGAGTTTTAAAAGTTCTTTGTGCATTGGAGCGCCTGGGTGGCTCAGTCGGTTAAGCCGCTGCCTTCGGCTCAGGTCATGATCCTGGGGTCCTGGGATCGAGCCCTGCATCGGGCTCCCTGCTTAGCGGGAAGCCTGCTTCTCCCTCTCCCTGCCTCTCTGCCTACTTGTTCTCTCTCTCTCTCTCTGTCAAATGAATAAAATCTTTAAAAAAATTGTACATTATATATAATCCTTTATCAGATATAGTTTTGCAAATATTTTCTCCAAGTCTGTGGCTTCTCATTGTCTTGACAGTGTCTTCCACAGAGCAGAAGTTTTTAACATGATGAAGTCCAAATTCTCTATTTCACGGATCATGCCTTTGGTGTTGTATCTCAGAGGTGATGGCCAAACCCAAGGTCAACTAGATTTATGTATAACTCCTAAATGCTATCTTCTAGGAGTCTTATAATTTCATGTTTTACACTTAGGTCTGTGATCCATTTTGAGTTAATTTTTGTGAAGGATAGAAGGTCTGTGTCTAGATTTTTTTTTTTTTTAACATGTGGCTATATGGTTGTTCCAGCACATGCTGAAAAGACTATCTTTGCTTCACTGTATTACCTTTGCTCCTTTGTCAAAGATCTGTTGACTATGTTTGTGTGGCATGAATCTTACTTTTTAGCTAGCCTGCCTTTTAAGCTGAAAATTTTAGTCCATTTCCTTCCAAATTTTTTATATGTAAGGGTTTAAGCCAGCCACTTCACTGTTTTGTTTTTGTTTTAAGATTTTGTTTGAGACAGAGAGAATGAGAGCGAGCGAGCACATGAGAGGGGGGAGGGTCAGAGGGAGAAGCAGGCTCCCTGCCGAGCAGGGAGCCCGATGCGGGACTCGATCCAGGGACTCCAGGATCATGACCTGAGCCGAAAGCAGTCACTTAACCAACTGAGCCACCCAGGCGCCCCACTTCACTGTTTTCTAATTGTCCCATTTGCTTTTTTCTTCCTATATTCTTCCTTTCCTGCTGTTCTATGGGTTCAATGTGTCAAACTCCTTATTGTTTTTAAGACATACTTTATCTTTTCCCCCATTTTTCAGATTGGACAGATCTGTAGATGTATGTTCAAGTTCATTAATCCTTAAGTATCCAATAGCTCATCCAATGAGTTTTTCATTTTAGTTCTTGAGTTTACTTTTTTCTTTACAATTTTCATTGCTCTGATGAGATTCTCTACTTTTTCAGTCTTTATCACTTTTTTTTTTTTTAAAGATTTTATTTGACAGAGAGAGGGAACACAAGCAGGAGGAGTGGGAGAGGGAGAAGCAGGCTTCCTGCCAAGCAAGGAGCCCGATGTGGGGTTCGATCCCAGGACCCCAGGACTGTGACCTGAGCCAAAGGCAGATGCTTAATGACTGAGCCACCCAGGCGCCCCTTCCTTTATGTACATAAACAGCTTTACAGTTCTATTAAGTAAGTTGTGTTAATTACCAAATGCTGGGTCATTTGGGAGTCTATTTCTAATAACTTTTTTCTTGGACGTGGGGCACACTTTCCTGCTTTGCACAGCAAGTAATTTTATATTCTAGAATAGATATTGTGGATAATACCCTTGAAGGAGTCTGGATTATGTCATCTTCCTTTAAATGGTATTGTTTTATTCTCCGTTTGAACTTAGTCCAATATGGTCTATGGCTGGTTAGCCTGTTTTTGTGAAGTTTTATTGTAACATAGCCACTGCCCATTTTTTTTTTTTTTTTTGAGAGAGAGAGTGGACAAGCATGGGGAGGGGCAGAGGGAGAAAGAGAATCTCTTTAGCAGGCTCCACGCCCAGTGTGGAGCCAACCCAGGGCTTGATCTCACAACCCTGAGATCATGACCTTAGCCAAAGTCAAGAGTCAGACACTTAACCGACGGAGCCACCCAGGTGCCCCTCTATGGCTACTTCTGCACTATAACAGCAGAACTGCATAGTTGTGACATAGACCATATGGCTCACATACCTAAATTCTATGCTATCTAGCCCTTTAAGAAAGTTTGCCAACCCCTGCCCTAGGATTCACACCTGACTCCTAAGGTTTCGGTGAGGTTTCTCCACGGAGGCTGGTCTTGGAACTCCAAGGATTCCATAGCACTAACTTATGGTATAATCGTTCAGTGCTAAGTCTTACAAATCCTTTTCCTGTACATACACATCTTAAGTCCTCAGGTGGTCTTTTTTTTTTAAGATTTTATTTATTTATTTGACAGAGAAAGACACAGCGAGAGAGGGAACCAAACGGGGAGTGGGAGAAGCAGACTCCCCGCCGAGCAGGGAGCCCGATGCGGGACTCGATCCCGGGACTCCAGGATCATGACCTGAGCCGAAGGCAGTCGCTTAACCAACTGAGCCACCCAGGCACCCTCCTCAGGTGGTCTTGATGAGACCCTATCAAATGGGAGACCCCATTTCTGCCTTTCCCCACAGCTCCCTTGCCTCTTGAAATTTCATCTACCTTCAGGATTCCAACCTCTTCAACTCAGCAGGGCTGCCACTCTGCTTGGGCCCAACCTCCCCAAGATAACGCTGGAAGGTGTTCCCAGGCAGGATGCTCAATTGTGGAGTTTAACATTCTGTGTTTCCCTTGAGGATCATAGTCCTGTGCTGTTTTTCACATATATTTTGTCCAGGTTTAAAGTTTTTGGTGACAGTAAATCTGGCACTACTTTGAAAGCTGCTTTTGCAAAACCAAAGATCCTAGAAAACAGATTATGATGATTCTCCTCATTGCCTTTTTTTTTTTAATATTTTGAAAGAGAAAAAACGGGTCGGGGGGGGGGGGGGGGAAGGGCAGAGGGAAAAGCAGACTTCCCATGAAGCAGGGAGCCCTATGTGGGACTTGATCCCAGGACTCTGGGATCATGACCTGAGCTGAAGGCAGACTCCTAACCAATTGAGCCACCCAGGTAGCCTACTCATTGCCTTTTATTGACATTCATTGAATAATCATTTTCAGGCTAACTATGTACAATTCCCTTAACCATGCCTCATGTACAAATAGATAACATGTTGGTGATATACAACCAGGGCAGTTCCTGTCTTCAAGGAGTTGTCTAGTAAACCAAACATCTTCGTTTTTGAAATACATCTTTAGCAAGACATATGGAACTAAGGGTAATTAAAAGCAAAAGGCTAGACTTCCTCCACTCCCCGACCATATAATCCTTATTAGGGGTAGTATTATGGGAGAAATTGGGTAGACTTCATAGAAATCTAAATATTGTCAAATGGCAAAGGTCACCTTTTCTGGACTTTTACTACTTAAAAACTACCATGCATTTAAATTGATTTTTAAGATCAGTAATTTCAGAAATAAGTCAACTGAGTTTGATTTTATGAATTTTTCTAGAGCTATGACTTTTTGGTCCAAAAACTACGCTATAATCTGGGATCATAGTGTTATAGAGACTTCACTTGTGCTTTCTTATGGCTGGACTCCCTCTAGTGAAGTTGCTTTGTATTTAGCTACCCTTAAGTCCTAAGAGAAGGTCATTCAGTGACAGCATCCAGTTGCGAAGCTTAGAACACTGCAGCCTAGGGGCGCCTGGGTGGCTCAGATGGTTAAGCGTCTGCCTTCGGCTCAGGTCATGATCCCAGGGTCCTGGGATCGAGTCCCGCATCGGGCTCTCTGCTCCTTGGGAGCCTGCTTCTCCCTCTGCCTCTCTCTCTGTCTCTCATGAATAAATAAATAAAAATCTTTTAAAAAAAAAGAACACTGCAGCCTACTTACTGACCAGACATCAGACAAGAGACATTTAAGGGAGGAAACCTCTAACATTTTAATCTGAGCTTTTCATATAGTTTCATAGGGAGCATCTAATTCAGAAGAAAAAAGAGGTGGCTTTGCCACCTCTAATTTATGTTGCCTAAAGGCTGTCAGTCTGTCTCTTTAATTGTAAACATCTAACCAGGGGCCGGAGCCTGACCCTCAGAGTCCAAGATGTGTAGGCTCATGAGATTTGAGGCAGGACAAATGTTTTATTTGCTTATTTCCCTCAACAGTACAGATCAGGGGTTGGCAAACATTTTCTATAAAGGGCCAGATAGTAATTTCAGGCCACATGGTCTCTGTCAAAACCACTCATCTCTGCCATGGTAGCATGAAAGTAGCCATAGCCCACACACATACAAATAGCATAGCTGTGTTCTAATAAATTTATGGGGCACCTAGGTGGCTCAGTCGTTAAGCATCAGCCTTCGGCTCAGGTCATGGTCCCAGGGCCCTGGGATCGAGTCCCACATCGGGCTCCTTGCTCAGTGAGGAGTCTGCTTCTCCCTCTCCCCCTGCTTGTGTTCCCTCCGTCTCTGTCAAATAAATAAAACCTTTAATTTACAAAAACAGGCAGCTAGAATTTGACCCAAAAGCTAGAGTTTGCTGAATCCTGGTGTACATAAATAAATCTAAGCAGCAAAAGTTAAACTGTTTTTAGTTTCATAAAAAACAGATTTTTCCTATTTTGTAAATTGCCAGTTTTACTGAGTGGTTTTCTTTCTATTGATAAGATAAAGCTGTTGTTACAAGTGACCAAAGTGGTAAAGAGGACTGCTACTACAGGCTACCTGATCAAAATGAAACTTTTCTTTTCACAGATATAAACACTACAGGTGAAGACTGGTAAAAAGAAACATTGATTTCTGAAGTGCCTGGAAAGGAAAAGCACTGGTCAGTATCACGTGGACAAGCTCAGTGTTTTCCAAAGATGCTGTTGAAGTAGTCTTTGCTACTGCTTTTCTTCACTCAAAGCTCTTCATAACATGGGCTGCATGAAATCAAAGCAAACTTTCCCATTTCCTACCACATTTGAGAGTGAGAAGCGGCATGCAAGTGAAGAAAGCTTTATGTCTGAAGAGAGATTTCTACCTAGGATGCCTTCTCCAGTTAATGTCGAAGAGGAAGTGAAGGAACCACCAGGGCCCGAAATGGTAGTCTTCGAATTTGCACACCGCCTATCCCAGGAAATCTTGAGTGATGCCTTGCAGCAGTGGGCAGGCAATAACATCAAGTACTATGACATCCCATACATTGAGAGCGAGGGGCCTTGATGTCATAGGATGATGATGGTAACTTTCTTGGGATGATGATGGTAACTTTCTTGAATTGTGGATAAAGTTGGTGCTAGTTTAAACACATGAAATAATAGCAAAAACTGGTGTGAATAAATACAAATAACTCCATCTGGATGTAAAAAAAATGTCTATGATAAGAGTATAGGAATATCTAAAATATGTTAAGCACTTTTATGTTGATAGCAATTTCTATCTGCTTGGTCTCGGATTTGAGTCATTTAAAGGGCTAAACATAGGTCCTGCACCACAGTAATCAGCTGTATGTCACACCACTTTCTTCCTGAGGCACTAATAGTATCACCAAAGAAATCAAATAGTTATTTTAAAAGGAGTGTCTTTAAAATAACCATTGTTAATTTACACACACAAGTTATGAAAAGGATTTTTCAGATGCCTTGGCAAGGAAATGGCACTTAAGCCCCAATAATTAATAGTGGGTCGTTTGTCAAAACCATTTGTGTCAAGGATCCCTACTTAACACAAATGATCAAGCAGCAGAAAGCATCCCTTGTAGAAGTAGTCCATCTTGAAACCTGTCCTTAACTACCACCTTGAACCTCAGGGCCCTAACTAACCACAGCTGTTATTGGATGACTCAAGACTTTGCACATAAGGCATCTGAACAGGATACAATTTACAGAAGTCATGACATTAATGTTTATGGCACTGAATTAAGCAGCCCAGTGATAAAACAAGAATTTTTACAAACAAGAATTTTTACAAACAGCAATCCAGTAAATTTTAAAATAACAGAAGCCCTAGTCAAGGTAGAAAGCAGAACCTGTTTGCAGTGCTGCATGTATATGAAATTTTACTGTCTCAGATGTAGAGGGTTGGTATAATGGGCACTCATTCCCATTTTTATTATTGACTAGTGGGGCAGTCCCTCTTCAGATTACTGTGGGACCAGTCTATGCATGAGGCTATCCAGTTGCATTACAAAACAGAAGATCAAACACTCCTCCAAAGAGAGTACTTGTGTATTTTTTTTTTTATGGTAACAATGCACATAAGGCATTTACAGCCGTATTTTCTTAAATTTGGCTACCTTTTTGGGGAAGTTTTTTTTTCCCCCCCCAAGAATTAAGTACTGTTTAAAATCAATGGTAACAGAGAATTTGGGAGTGGAAGAAGATACTGAGAAAACATAACCTGTAGAAAAATTGGGACTCAGTCTCTAGAATGGTCTTTTCGTCCAGATTTGCTACACATAGTTGGAAAGGGAATTATTTAAGTCTGTGTGCATTAAATTCTATTATTAAGATTCAACAGACCCTTGTCACTGACAAAGGAAGGCAGAAAGACTTGTGACCTCTTTAATGAGATAAATATATATTTGGCCTTGTAAGCAGGCAGAAATGCTACCTCTAATTTTAACGACTATACTTTGAAACCCGCAAATAGAGTGAATTCTCCCAATTGCATGGACAAAGAGAATACTTTGAAGTGAGTCATGTGCCATCTTTCAGTTGCCCTTGGACACCTGAACTTTCATTTCACCTAGTTCCAAGATTTGAACTGTCCTGTTGTACTTGCAATCTAGAAACTTACAAAGTAGAAAAACCACCACCCCTGTTTATATAAGGATCTGAAGTTCTAAGGCTAAGGAACAAAAGTCTTCTGAAAATGCAAAATATCTTTCGAGCTCATGAAGAAAAATTTAGGTTTTTGAGTATACTAATGACTCAGCCAAAAGCCTAGACGTTGCCATTTTTCATTCATTTTGTATCTCACATCAGGCCACTTTTGCTGCAAAGTCATTTACTATTTAAAAGATATATTATGGTGAGAACACAAAAGCCATAGCCACACTCAATTTTTCAGCATACACAGGGATGTAGACTGTTGAGTTTTCTTATAAATATTTAACCTCAGGTTCTGTGCCTGGGCCCCTATTTCCCAGGGCTGGAGCAGGGATGCCTGCCAGATCCATATCTCACTAGAAGTCTCACCTCTGTTGCCACTCTGACAGTATGGTTTTGTCACCAAGCATCAACCCCTCGCTCCTGAATCATTTTAACAGAGTATAAGATCTTACAACAGAATTATCGTGGAAATATACGCTGTATTATGTCAAACCAAATCAGTGAGTTAGTCAATAATCCAAGTTGGAGGCAGGCAGGAAAAAGCGGATAAACAAATTTGTACTGCATGTGCTAATCATTAAGATATAGTTTGGCCTTGATGACAAAACAGATGAGAACATCTTTGATAGGATAACTTCTTTCATACCTTCATATCTAAATATTGGATTTACTTCATTTTGAATTTTCACAAACAGTAAAAGAATAGAAGATCTATTTGAGAAGGAAGGAACATATAAAACAAGACAAAGAATTATTAGCTACCGGAAAGGGAAACATATGTTCCAACTTACACATCATAAACACAGATGAAATAATAGTGGCCAACTTACACATCATAAACACAGATGAAATAATAGTGGCCAAATTATAAGGGAAAGGAAACCGGGGAAAAAAGGGCCCAAGAAACAGCACTCACGTCAGGCTCCATCAGAGGACACACTGCAAAAACAAGTCTCCAGTGTTCTCGACTAAGGGAAGGGGCACAGTAGCAAGTTCCTTTCTTTACCACACGGACATGTGCCCAACCCCTGAATCTTCTCCCTTGAGAACATCCAGGATAGAGGCAGATGAGCCGCCACCCATGTGACAAGGAACCTCAGATGGCAACTGTAAATGCAGCGGATTATCAGAGAGGTGTGCCAGTCCCTCACTGAACCCCCAACCGTGCCTCACTGCTCCCTTCACCAGGTAAAGGTGTCTTGTGTGCTCTTACCTTTCAGTTGCAAAGCCTCTGATCCCAGAGTTCTCAATTTTCAGTTGCCTTATCTGTTCTTTGCAAACGACCTGTGGTCATTAGCACTTAAAGCACAATTTAAGGGGATAAAAATGATCTTAGTTTCAAAGGAATAATTTGTGTCAAACTGCCTTATTAGTATTAAAAACAGACACATTGAATGAAGGAGACAGCATGACACTCATATCCTACTTAATATCACTGGCATTTTATGAGAAGAGGGAACTATACTTTTTGTATTATATAGTTTTAGAAATCAAAGACACGTGATAAATAATGTCAAGGAATAGTAAGTTAAAAACAAAGTTCCAGTAAATATATTGTTTACTTGATCATAACGCCCTCATCCTGTATTTGTGTGGCCAAACACCATATCTTCCTTGGAGCAGTGGGCACAAGCTCAGATGTACTCCCTATATCTTACTTTGCAAAACTCAAGTTTTATTAATTCTCTTCCCTGTAAGACTTAGCTATGAAATGGTATTTTTCCAAATATTTTTGTGAAAACATTTTTCCTAACCATACAATAAAAGTCTAGTTGCTATTAACCAGTTACAAGTTCTGATTAAAGCAAATGCCTTTCAATATTGTGTACTGTCAATTTTTTTGATATAAAGAACTTAATATTTTTTCTGCATTTCTAATGAATTTCTTGGATCATTCAGGTCCAATTTGAGAGCTTTAAGAAAATAAATGTAAACATGTCCATTATCATGCCATCTGTATTCTAAATCTATTCTTGACTTTTTGGGGGGAAAAATGCTTCATGTTAAATATTTAGAAAATTTAAAGCGACTCCCAGATTTCAATTTCCTCATCTATAAGAAGGGTGCAGGATATGATCTTTGACGTCTTTTTCAGTTCTGCCACTTTGTTCTTAAAAACCAGAAATTCTCTTAGTTTCTGAATGGTCTGGGATTTGAAGGGAAAACTATAATAAGTCATAAAATAAATGATAAACTGACCTTTAAAGATTATTCTTACCTTGACTTTAATGTCCCAAGTCTGGAACACCCTGCAGTTTCTTGTGTACCTTAAGAAAAACTTATTTTGTCAACAGTTTTTGAACATATTTCTATTTTGAACAAAAATCCCTTTTTATTTTCCTCCTGAATTATTCTGTGTAACAGCAGATAACTTATCACACACAAGTTTAATGTAAATTGCAGAAAGCAATGTGTCTCTATTTTAGAGACTGGAGTTTCCTAATTCCTCATTCTTTCAGATTAACAAATCCTACAAAATAACCATCACTTTCACCATAGGAAGGGATCCTGGTTAACTTTAGAGAAGACCAAAGCTGAATTAATAATACTAGAGAGACAACCTCATAAAAACCTTTTCGCTTTGCCTGAGATTTCTAATATTATAAAAGGAACACTTCTGGGGCGCCTGGGTGGCTCAGTTGGTTAAGCGACTGCCTTCGGCTCAGGTCGTGATCCCAGGGTCCTGGGATCGAGTCCCACATGGGGCTCCCGGCTCAGCAGGGAGCCTGCTTCTCCCTCTGACCCTCTCCTCTCTCATGCTGTTTCTCTCTCGCTCGCTCTCTAATAAAAAAAAAAAAAAAAACTTAAAAAAAAAAAAAAAAAAAAAGGAACACTTCTATAGTAACTTATAATTACTTTAAAACAGCTTTATATATGCAGGAAATTCTCTGAAGCATTAACACAATAGCCAAAAAAATTTCAGGGTTATTTTTTAAATAATCTATACATAAGTTTATTTAATCAACATAAAAACTACTACCCAAAGCCAAAACATAAGGCTCTCATTTCAATTAGATATTTAAGACCTTCAAATTTTCCCATTTCTATAAAACGGGTTGGCAAACATTTTCCGAAAAGGATCAGAGAGTAAGTATTTTAGGCTTTGCAGTCTCTGTTGCAACTACTCAAAGCAGCCATAGACAATATGTAAACAGCTGAGTACAGTGATGTTCCAATAAAGCTTTATTTATGAACACTGATATTTGAATTTCATGTAATTTTCACACGTCATGACATATTAGTCTTTGATTTTTTTTTTCCCCCCTCAGCCATTTAAAAATGCAGAAACCATTCTTAGCTTGTGGAAAACTGAACAACAGGCAGCAGGCCGGATCTGGCCCATGTACTTTGGTTTGCCGACACGTGCTCCAAAATAATCCCTTAAAAATCTAGTCACCTTAAAATTTCAAATCGTTACTTCCCAGAGATTTAAAGTAATCATTCAAATCTTCATCAGTAACTTCTTTTAAATCAGCCGGTTTCCACTTTGGACTCTGGTCTTTATCTATTAAAACTGTCAAGTGAAGACATAAGAAATGTTAGTACATTTCTTTCAGGTATTACGAGATTTTAATTACTGAATTGACAGAAACTACCTTACACAAGGCATATTTTCTATAGCCCATTTTTTTCTGCAAAGTTAAAAATTTTTGCATGTGTTCCATTTTTAAGTTAAAGCCCTATAGGATTTGGATGGATAGTAATGTACTGATGATGATCCATGGGGTTATTTCCCAACCTGCTAAGTCTAATGCCCGTAGCTTGAATACAGCCTACTAATGTGGCTTAAGCCTTAGCCTTCTTCAAACAAAATCGTAAATGAAATCTTCCTGTTATAAAACAGCTAAAACCAGAGTTGGTGTGGTTTAAAGGGAAGGCAGAGAAGGGTGGAGGGCCCAGATCTGCCTTCTAAACTCCTCCACATTGAATTGAAAGGAAAATTACTTGAAGTAGAGGGAAGGGGGGATGACTTTATGCATAATTAAATGTGGATACTGCTGTTCTGCTGAATCCTCTAGTTCACACAGCTCTGAATTAAAATAGCAGACCACCTTTGCGTTATCCTAAGAAACTACTTCTCTTATTTCGGTGTAGTCATCATTTAGTGTGGCCACATAGCATCCCCATCGGATCATAAGTATGAGGCAACTGGCAAACCTCTCCTTTAAAAAGGGAAGGGGACGGGCGCCTGGGTGGCTCAGTCGATGAGCGTCTGCCTTCAGCTCAGGTCATGATCCCAGGGTCCTGGGATTGAGCCCCGCATCAGCCTCCCTGCTCCGCTGGAAGCCTGCCTCTCCCTCTCCCACTCCCCCTGCTTGTGTTCCCTCTCTCACTGTGTCTCTGTCAAATAAATAAATAAAATCTTTAAAAAATAAAAAAATAAAAAGGGAAGGGGCTGTCAGTTTCCTGGTTGTCACAGTATACTACCGTTATATAAACGTTACTGTTTGGGAAAACTTGGTGAAAGGTACACAGGATCTTTCTATATTTCTTACAACTGTATGTTAATCTACAATTATCTCAAATTTTAAAAAAAGAGAAGGGGGCTATACTTGTTATGGTAGAGAATTTTAACCATGCTTAAAATGTGCATAATTCTTGTGGATACTGGAGGGTTTTTTTTTTTTAAGATTTATTTATTTGAGAGAGTGAGCAAACGAGGGGAAGGAGGGGCCAAGGGAGAGGAAGAGAGAATCTCAAGCAGACTCCCGTTGAGGGTGGAGCCTGATGCAGGGCTCGATCTCACGACCCTTGAGATCTGACCTGACCCAAACCAAGAGTTGAATACTTTAACTGCCTGCACCACTCAGGTGCCCCACACTGGAGGTTTTTAAGGCTGGGCCGCCTAAGCTACAGGATTCTGGCTAGTACCAGATCAGTGGTAACACTGATATTATGATCCCTGCCAATTTGACAGTTTTACATTCCCCGAACAGCATAAATAAAAACAATTCTGGAACATTCTTTCTTCAAGAATCTCTTCCCTTTTAAGCCCTCTGGCCAATGCTGTCATGTTATCTACCTCCTTGACAGTCTGCTGAAGGGCAAAAGGAAAGAATATTAATAAAATCTATATGTTCTTTTCACACAGACATAATTTTTTACTTAGCACAGATATAACAAGTTCCTGCCATGTAGACAGCTCAGGTTTTTTCAAGTCTCATGAGGCACCCACTCAAATTCCTTTTGGTAACTCTCTAGTTCTGCTGAAATCTATATTTATTTTCTTCTATAACCAGGAAGTAGCTTATTCTAGCTGTTAAGAGTAAGAATTTTTGACAACCATTCCCCTAATTTGCTAGTTTATTTTATCTAATTTGCTAACATATTTTATAATTAGCAAACTGTAGCAAACATTTGGTTATTTTGCAAGAACACCAAACAGTTTTACCCAGAATAGATGCTGCTTGCAAAATAGTGAGGTTATGCTAAAAGATGAGGCAGTATACTTTCTCTTCATTAAAAAGTAGCTTGATAAGCTCCTGTGTTAGGAATCATAACTTTGATGCTGCTTGGTCCCAACTGTTTCTGTTAAATAATTGACAGTATATATGAAAACAATATCTTTGTTTTTTAAGTTTAAGAGGGCTGCTACAACATAAAATGATGCATTGAAACCCAAGTAGCACACAGGTCCTCCTAATATCAGAGGTCTAGGCTCTGATCCACATGCAGCAAGAATTTGCAGGGAATTAGTGTGAAAAGTGCATATTTTACTTGTTGTTATAAAACATACAGCCATCTCCTCTGACTCAATTCCCTGGGTTGTCTAAAAGGATTTGAACCCCTGCTTATTTCTGATATTATATCATGCCGTAAGTTAAGAGCATTCTACAACAGTGACCAGTCCTTATCAAAGCTTACAGCTCAGAGAATATAATCTTTTATTCAGATAAAGTATATACAGAATCTCTACATTAAAGCGAACAATAAAAACATTAAAACATTAGATATGCAAAACACATGCAAAGGGGAAAACTCATTTTATGCAACATAAATAATGGCTATTATTTATGAGGATATGGGCTTTACACGTAAACTGTTTTGCAAATTTGCTAAGAACAAAAAATAAACTATTTTACCTTTTCTAACTATGCTGACTTTGGAGATGATAAACAAAAACAAATTAATAAGAACATTAGCAGATGTTACTAATTATGTCCTATGTTTTTTCTCAATGTCAATGTTTAACCGCTTGGGTACAGGGAAAGAGGTTACGGTAGGGTTCAACGCTGCTGGGAACGGCCAGGCCAGTACTAGAGAGAGGAGGGGTAGGGGACTTGAGGGCTTCTTGCAAGGGAATAAATGCACTTTTCCCAGGCTCCAGCAGCAGAATGAGTTTTCGAGCCCAGCTATACTTAGCAGAGGCAGTCCATGGGATTGGAGAAGCAGGATTACCTCTTACATATAAATTAGGGAGCAGTGACACAGGTTAGGTGCATTTTTCAAACCATATTGGTTTCAAAGACTGATATTCCCTTATGTGCCAGTTGGTAATATAAAAAAGCAATAACTTTGCAAACTTTACCAAAGTGGAATTTTCACTAATAAAACAACTATCCTCTTTGATTAACAGTATATGCTTACAAATCCTATTTCCATAATAGCCAGGAAGAAAACAATCATCACTTACCTGCCCTAACACCTTCATAAAAGTCATGGCCTCCCTGAAAGAAAATTGAGATTAAATGGTGGATTTCCAGGCATCTTTATGCCCAGTGATGATCTGTCTCCTCTACTCCCACAGCCACAGCCTGAAATAAACAGAGACTGGACCACTTTTATGACCCACTCTCTTGATCACCACCTCGATTCTCATCTGCTCAAGTACATTCACTGTTCTGCCACTGATCCTACAATTTTTTCACCACTTACTTTATTGTGGTCACTTTCCCTTGAAAATGCCCTCATCTCCCTCGAGGCTTTTTCTCCCCTTCAGTCCGTCCTGGCAAAATCCCAGCACCAGCTGCCCCTACCATTTGCCTCTGCCTGCTTTCGAGGGGCTAAATCTTGCTGCAGAAAAATCTGTGATTGGTTTCATTTAAAATTCATGACCACACATCTCAAACGGGCATGGAAAACTGCCCAACGATCCATGTTTTCTTCTCCACTTCCCAAGATAATGATTTTAACCGTCTTCTGCCTTCTCAACCTCTACCCCTTGCAAATTTTACTCTCACCGTATTCTCAGCTAATGACTTAACCTTCTATTTCATTACAAAAAGAGAAGCTCTGAGCCATGAACATTCTCTTCTTCCCACCCCTAAAATACCTGCAGCCCAACTACACCCATCTGTACCATGCTTTCCCTTCCTGACTACAGAGGAAGGGACCATCCGTCTTTCAAAGGCCTGTTCTCCCCCACATTCCCACTCACATCTCCTCTTCTCAAGGACTGTGCTTGAGAAGGTTATCTATCTCTGTTTTTTCCCCTGGCATCATCAATGTAGGCAGCATAACTCAATGACTGACTGCAGTTCAAATGTCTGGGCTCAGATGAATGGATAAAGAAGATGTGGTATATATATACGATGGAATACTACTCAACCATCAAAAAAAAAAAATCTTCCCATTTGCAACAACATGGATGGAACTAGAGGGTATTATGCTAAGCAAAATCAGTCAGAGAAAAGACAATTATCATATGATCTCACTGATATGTGGAATTTAAGAAACAAAAGAGAGGATCACAGGGGAAGGGAGGGAAAAATAAAACAAGATGAAACCAAAGAGGGAGACAAACCTAAAGAGACTCTTAATCACAGGAAACATACTGAGGGTTGCTGGAGGGGAGGTGGGTGGAGGGATGGAGTAACTGGGTGACAGACACTAAGGCGGGCACATGATGTAATGAGCACTGTGTGTTATACGCAACTGATGAATCACAGACATGTACCTCTGAAACTAATAATACATTATATGTTAATTTAAAAAAACCCAACAAATGTCTGGGCTCACCCACTGCCTCTACTACACAGTAACAACGTGACCCTGGCCTAGTAACTTCCCTAATGCCAAGTTTCCTTATATGAAATGGCAGTATCAATACATCCACTGGAGGATTATCTCACTGCACATCCCAGCACAGTGTCTGACACATAGTAAGTGTTCAGTAAATGTTAACTACTATTGGTATCAACATCATCTTTTTTCTCTACTGGGTCATTCCCTAACATGTTCTAGTATCTTCCACCTTATAAAATAACACGGAATCTCACTTGATTCCACAGTCCCAGCTTCTACCTATTTGTTTCAAGAAGAAAAAGTTGTGTACATATAGCCTCCACTTGTCCATATCCCATTTACTCATTTACTCTCCAACTTGCCACACTCTAACTTCTGCCCCAACACTCCTCTGAAATGGCTTGCCAAAATCGCCTGTAATTTCAGTGTTGCCATATGCTAAAGATGTCTTTATCCTACCCTACTAGACACTTTGGCACAATACTCCCTCCTCCTTGAAACACTCCTTTCTTCCTTTCACGACCCCACACTCTCCTGGTTTTCCCACTTCTGTCCTTTTTCTCTTCCACTGATCTTTCTCCTCTAACCCACTCAAAATGCTGGATTTCTTGGGGCTCAGATCCAGCTCTCTCATTTTCCCTCTATACGATCTTATCCATTCTGTTATAAGATCATGTCACTCCTCTACTCAAAAATATCCAGTGGCTTCCCGTTTGACTCAGAACAAAAGCCAAAGTTTTACGAAGACCTTCCAGGTCTCTGCACAGCCCTTCTCTACCCTGTTAACTCTGACCTCATCTCTCTCACTCACCGACCCCCCTTCTCTGCCCACTCCATCCACAGCTTTCTGCAGCTCCAAGGACAGGCAGGCACACTCCTGCCTCAGAGCTTTGTACCGGCCTCTGCCTGGATGCTCCTCCCCAGAGCCTTGCACAGCTCATTCCCTCACTTCCTTCAGGTTTTCACTCAAACAACATCTTCTCAGTCAGGTCTTCTCTGGTAAATCCTATCTATAAGTTCAACCACATCCCCCCACCCCACCCCTTTATGCCATATCCTCCTGCCCACTTTACTTTTGCTCCTTAGTACTTATAATCATATGCTGTATATTTTACAATTTTACCTGTTTACAATCTATCCCCCCCACTAGAAGGTAAGTTCCACGAGGGCAGGGATTTTGTCTATTTTGTTTACCTATGCATTCTTGGTGTCTCTAACAGTGCCTAGCATGTGGTAAGTAAATTTATTAAGTAAATAAATCTCCAAAGGTTTTTTTAAAAAGATTTTATTTATTTATTCATAGAGAGAGAGAAAGAGCGAGCATGGACGTGAGAAGGGGGGGCAGAGGGGGAGAGAGAGAGAATCTCAAGCAGACCACTGAGCACAGAGCCCAAGTAGGGGACTCAGGGCTGGATCTCATGACCCATGATGACCTGAGCTGAAATCAAGAGGCGGATGCTTAACCGAATAAGCCACCTAGGTGCCCCTCCAAAGTTTCTTTTTTTAAAAAGTGGTCCTAATGTCTTTCAGACTTAAATCTCTAATCCACACCTCCAAGCTCCCACTCCTAAATGCACTCTTTCCTTCCCTCGCATTCATCATCAAGGCCTATCAGTTCTATCTCCTACACTGATCCTCGAAACCATTCACTTCTCTCTAGGGCCACCACCCTTGTCTAAGCCCCACTACTTTGCAGCTGGATTACTGCAATAAGCTCATATCTGGTCTCTACATTCACTCTTGAACCCTTCCAACCCCATCTCGATCCAGCAGCAATAATTACCTTCTTAAAGCAAATGGAACCAAATCATCCACTGCTGTAACCCACAAGACTTCTCAACATACTCACTTCTTACGCTTTAGGTCACAGAGGAGCTGACAACTCAAAGATGTCTTCCCTTTGTCTCTCCTACTCCCTCCTGTCCCTGCATCATTCTCTTCTATCATCAATCTGTATGTTTCCTTTGGAGCACTAACCACAATTGTACTTATTTTACTTATTTTGTTTACTTGTTCTTCATAGTCTCAGTAGACTATAAATTCCATGAAAACAAGGACTGGTGATTCTTTCCACAACGTAACACCTAGCACGGTGCCTGGCAACATAGCTAACATATTTGCTGAAGGAAGGAAGGAACGGATCAACCCAGGCAGTGCAATAAATGTACAGCAGAAAACACAGACCGTGAGGTATACTGGGTAGTGGTCAAGAGTACAGGCCTTGGAGTGAGCCCACCTGGTTTCACACCCCATGTGTCTGCCACTTAATAGCTATACCCCTGGGGCGCCTGGGTGGCTCAGTTGGTTGAGCGACTGCCTTCGGCTCGGGTCATGATCCTGGAGTCCCAGGATCAAGTCCCGCATCGGGCTCTCTGCTCGGCAGGGAGTCTGCTTCTCCCTCTCACATTCCCCCTGCTTCTGTTCCTTCTCTCACTGTCTCTCTCTCTCTCTGTCAAATAAATAAAATCTTTAAGAAAAAAAAATAGCTATACCCCCTGAGGCAGGTTACTTCTCTATGCCAGTTTCCTCATCTGTAAAGTGGAGACAAGAATAGTACCTATCATTCTAGAAATAGTGTAAAATTTAATGGAGAGGATACATATAAAATGCCTGTCACAGTACTTCTCTTAACAATAGCCCTCAGCTGCTACTTACATCCTACTAGGAGTGACTTTAAGATTCAAGTGACTAATAGAGTTTTATTTATAGTGAGATGAACTACTTTGAATACCTTAATAACTATTTCAAGACATGAAAGTCCATTAGGGAGACCTACTTTCTAGTTATTAAACAAAATATTTCCTTTATGCCATAAATTAAGGGTCCTCTACATATAACACAAAAGCAATGATTCTGCTTTCGGAGTTTCTCACCTAGAAGAAATCTCTAAGACTCCGAAATGTTTCATAAAATTAATATTCTATGTGATTAGTCTATCTTAAGTGTATTTACAATGGTATTTTCAATGCTAAACTACTAATTAACATATGTAACAAACTAATAAACACCCATTCATACAGTTTATATATACATATATTCCTCGTTTTACCAATGAGGGAATTCAGATTTACAGAGTTTATGCTTCTTGCCTCAAGGTCAGAGACCGTGCCTGAAAAATGGTTAATTTCTATTTTGAATTCCACCCAAGATTAGAAGCTTTCTTACACTTACACACAAATATAGTTGCTGTTTCGTAAGGGCTTAAGAACAATGCGAGAGCAATAGTTCCATATACCTTAAGCTAATTGGCCTGTTGTGTGTCCACAGAGTATATTTACAAGTAGTCTTAAGGTTTTTGTTTATAGTTTTCTGTATTTTACATGCTCTACAATGAACATCTATTACTTTCATAAATAGAAAATAATTTTTAAAATTCTTACCATACAAGCTTGACTCAGCCGATATTCCATAGTTAATACTTCTTGCAAGGTCTTTGAAGACCCCTCTATGAGTTGCCTTAGTGTGATCTTTAGGGATGTTGGAGACATTTTACTAATTACCTATGAGAGAAAAAAAAATTTTTTTTTACTAGCTTTAGCCCAAGAGTTCCTTAATTGTCTGTAACAAACTAGCTGAGTTTTGATATAAATCTTAATTAAAATTTGCTCCTTAAACAGTACTTTCACATGACAGTTTCATAAAAGTGAGATTACGCTGTAGCCTCATCCTGTCAAAGCACCAATGGTTTTCTAATCTCTTTTAATAACAAAACAGATCATTCCACCAGTGGAATAAATGCTGTACCCATAAATTAATAAAAGAAATCTATACTTCACAGCTGCCTGACATAAATTATGATCCCAACTAGGCAAGCAAACAGTGATTATGCTTAAGTAAAATTAATACACATCTTACAAACAGCTAAGATTTCAGAGAACATTTTAGCTTATAATATAAAGAAGGTAGAGTAGAAATATAGCTCTTTCCTTCCCATTTTGTGACTACAGAGAAGTGTTTGAACTGAACTGTAGACTTTATAAATAAATCTACTTACCTTAAAAGTAAGGAGAGAAAACAATTCACGATACCATGAGGTGGTGTTCTATAGTATTTAAACATTTAATAAAGTAAGAATACCAGGCCTGACTCCTTGGCCACAGTGCCATGCGCCCCTTCCTTTTGAATTTAAAGATGCTATTACTAGTGTTCTGACACACGTGTTTGACTGTGACCAATAGCTGCTGCAAGAGCTCCCATTATATGCTATGTAAATCTGATGCTTGCCCTCTTCTTTATCATTGCTATATACAGTTTTCAGGCCTGTTGTTGAGTGATTGCCTCAAAGGTAGAAATTTTACTTTCTGAGTTCAAAGAATTCCCCACACCAAGATTCCAGGTTCCTTGTAGCATCCTCAAGTGTGGCATGCAGAGTCAGAGAACAGACTGAATGGACAGGGCATTATCTTACCTAGCAGCTGCTAAACCTTAAATAGATGACAACTGTACAGGAAAAGTTCAAGGAAGATCAGTTTCCTACCTACAGTCACAAAGCCGAAGAAAAGGTGAGAAAGAGAGAAAAGCAATTAAGGCATGCATCTGATTCATCTCCGTAGGAACTCACCCTTCTGCCCTGAGTACTGTATGCACATGATCTCATTTAATGCCCCTGGAGCAATCCCACTTCATGGTCTCGCCTTTCTGGTTACAGACCATGAGGATGATGGCCCCTGTACCGCAGTCTGCATACTGTGCTAGGAGGCCCACTCCTCTCCACAGGCAATAGACAAGGGGTCCATTTTGCTGACAAAACCACTAGTTTTCTCTAGCAAGAGCAGTGCCCACATGATCACAGGTCAACAGCTGGAAGAACTTCATTCACAATGCTGAAAGGTGTACTTAAAGGACTGACATAGCCACCTTCTATCTTCTCTAGTCTACAAAGTCAATGAAGCTATGATTCCCTTTCCAAAAGGCTGTAGTATATAACCCACAATCATGTACCTCAGAACTACCATCATGGCTAGTTGCCTGTGTCCTCTTTCTTGGTTTGGCACTTTACATATAATCTAGAATTCTCAAAACACAAACTCTGTCTTTGCTATACTTCCTCAGTTGGCTACCAATTAATTTCATTAAAAAGGTCACTTAGGGGCACCTGGGTGGCTCAGTCGTTAAGCGTCTGCCTTCGGCTCAGGTCATGATCCCAGGGTCCTGGGGTTGAGCCCCGCGTTGGGCTCCCCGCTCTGCGGGGAGCCTGCTTCTCCCTCTCCCACTCCCCCTGCTTGTGTTCCCTCTCTCGCTGTGTCTCTCTCTGTCAAATAAATAAATAAATAGTCTTTAAAAAAAAAAAAAAGACCACTTAATAAGAAAACCATCCCACTTACAATTGCACCAAAAATAATAAAATACCTAGGAATAAACTTAACCAAGGAGGTGAAAGACCTGTATGCTGAAAACTATAAAACACTGATGAAAGAAACTGAGGATGACACAAACAAATGGAAAGAGATTCCATGCTCATGGATTAGAAAAACCAGTATTGTTAAAATGTCCATACTACCCAAAGCAATGTACAGATTTAATGCAATCCCTATCAAAATACCAACAGCATTTTCCAAAGAACTAGAATAATGTTAAAGTTCTTATGGACCCACAAAAGACCTCAAATAGCCAAAGCAATCTTGAGAAAAAAGATTGAAGCTGGAGGTATTACAATCCCAGATTTTAAGATAATACTACAAAGCTGTAGTAATCAAAACAGTATGGTACTGGCACAAAAATAAACAGATCAATGGAACAGAAAGAGACTCCAGAAATAAACCCACACTTATATGGTCAATTAACCTACAAGAAATGAGGTAAGAATATACGATGGGGAAAAGACGGGCTCTTTAATAAATGGTGTTGGGAAAACTGGACAGCTACATGCAAAAGAAACTGGACCACTATCTTACAGCATATAAAAAATAAGCTCAAAATGGACCAAAGACCTAAATGTGATACCTGAAACCATAAAACTCCTAAGAGAAAACATAGGCAGTAATTCTGACACTGACAGTAGAAACATTTTTCTAGATATGTCTCCTAAGGCAAGGGAAACAATAGCAAAAATAAATTAGCAGGACTACACCAAAATAAAAAGCTTTTGCACAGTGAAGGAGACCATCAACAAAATGACAAGGCAACCTACTGAATGCGGGAAGATAACTGCAAATAATATATCCAATAAGGGATTAATATCCAAAATATATAAAGAATTTATACAACTCAACACAAAAACAAACAATCCAGTTAAAAAACAGGCAAAAGACATGAACAGACATTTTTCCAAAGAAGACATACACATGGCCAACAAACACATGAAAGATATTCAACATCACTAATCAGCAGTGAATCAAAACCACCATGAGATATCACTGTACACCTGTCAGAATGGCCAGTGTCAAAAAGATAAGAACCAAGTGTTGGCGAGGATGTGAAGAAAAAGGAACCCTCATGCACTGCTGGCAGGAATGCAAACTGGTGTAGCCACTGTGGAAAACATTATGGAGATTCCTCAAAAAATTAAAAATAGAATTGCCATATGATCCAGTAATCCCACTACTAGGTACTTACCCAAAGAAAACAAAAACACTAATTTGAAAAGATACATGCACCCCTATGTTTATTGCAACATTATTTACCATAGCCAAGATATGGAAGCAACCCAAGTGTCCATCAATAGCCGAATGAATAAAGATGTGGTATGTATATACAAAGGAGTATTACCCAGCCATAAAAAAAAAAAAATGAGATCTTGACTTTTGCAACAACATGGATGGACCTCGTGCATATAACGCTAAGTGAAATAAGTCTGAGAAAAGGAAATACCATATGATTTCACTCATATGGTACTTAAGAAAGAAAACAAATGAACAAAGAAAAAGAGAAACAAAAAAACAGACTTAAACACAGAGAACTGGTGGTTGTTGGGGGGCAAGGTGGGTGGAGGAATGGATGAAACAGACAGGAAAAAATGGCCATGTAAGGGCTCCAGTTGTTTGTGCTTGTGTCACACACACATAAATACACTAGGGGAAGGAAGGGAAGAAAATTTCCTTTGAAAACGAAGGGAAAAATGGGGGGGGGGATTGGAGGGGGAGATGAGCCATGAGAGACCATGGACTCTGAGAAACAAACTGAGGGTTCTAGAGGGGAGGGGGTGGGGGGATGGGTTAGCCTGGTGATGGGTATTAAAGAGGGCACGTTCTGCATGGAGCACTGGGTGTTATGCACAAACAATGGATCGTGGATCACCGCATCAAAAACCAATGATGTATTGTATGGTGACTAACATAATAAAATTAAATTAAAAAATAAAAGTAATAATAGGAAAAAAAAAAAGCTCCACTGGTTCAGACATTTCATGAATTAGTAATTAAAGAGATCTCCTATTAACAGACACCATATTAAAAAAACAGTGCATTGACAACCCAAGGAAAACTAGTTTCCAAAAATTCTTAGGTATACTGGCAATTTAGCACAGAGACTCAGGGTTTGAACTCTGGAGTCCAACAACTCAGTGGTAGAATTCCAGCTCTACCACTTCCTACATGATTGATTTTAGTTTCCTCATTTGTAAAATGGAGATTGTGATACTACCCACCTCAAAAATGGATAGGGCAAGGTGTCAGAAACCAAGCCAAATAGGGAAGGGAAGGGATGGCATATGTATGGAGCACATTTCCCTTAGCTCTCAGTTAAAGATGTTCACACGTATGCACGCTGTACAAATGAGGAAACCAGCCTGATAAGAATGTATCCAAGGGGGCACCTGGGTGGCTCAGTTGGTTAAGCGACTGCCTTCGGCTCAGGTCATGATCCTGGAGTCCCTGGATCGAGTCCCGCATCGGGCTCCCTGCTCGGCAGGGAGTCTGCTTCTCCCATTGACCCTCCCTCCTCTCATGCTCTCTCTATCTCATTCTCTCTCAAATAAATAAATAAAATCTTTAAAAAAAAAAAAAAAAGAATGTATCCAAGGTCACACAGAGCGGAATCTAAACCCAAGCCTGACAACTCCAAAGCCTACTTCTCTCTACATGCAAGGCTATAAAGGTAATCAATGCTAAAGGCTGATGAAACGTCAAAAATAACAAAGATGGAGAAAATATTATGTCAGGTGGTAGAAAGAAGTTAATAAAAACTTACTTGTGTAATTTTGATGGCAAGGGGGGAAAGACAAAGTCAGGATGGTAGCTTGAGGAAAAACTGTTAAGAGAAGGCTTTTTGTAAGAGTAGGAAAGCTTTTGAAAATAAGAGCAGAAGGAAATGTGCATTCACCCAAGAAAGTAAAATTTTGAAAATAACTGAAAGAGGGAGAGGACTGATGCCAAGTAGTTCCTAAATGAGGCAGGGAAGGATGGAATGAAAGCACAGATGGGGATGTTTCCCTCGGCAAGAAAGTGAGACACGTGTTAGAGGAATCAAAAGGATGATGGAAGAAAGTTAAAGGAGCTCATGTATTATAGCCTCATTCATTAAAAAGGGAACACAGAGACTCTTCCAGAAAACTGAATAAATGATTAGGACTTGGATCTTCAGCTATGTCAGAAATGTGTATGGATACGATCCTGCAACCAAACAACCTGGTGAACATATTTCTACTTCCTGGTAAAACACTGGTAAGTGTTGTAACTAAATTATCTGACCCTTTAAAAATTAGCTGTCTCATGTATGCCAAAGAGCCAACTTCTTTTTTCCTTTATTTGTATCAAATAATTCACATTCTCATCTCAATTCAATATTAGTGAGCATCTACTATGCATTAGACACTTCAGAGGAGACAACAATGAACAGGACATGGTCCTTGCATTCAGAGTGTTATCAGCATTATATTCATTGCCTTTTTGGTAAGAATCCTAGGAACCCTTCTTTTGTTATCAAATCCTAGGGAATTTCCAACAAAAGAAAAATTCAGGATACTCCCTCTGCCCCTCCCCTCAGCATCTTCCTGAATACTCAATAACATACAGTTTAACATGCATTATCCAACAAGTCTATATTGATACAATTAAAAAAACAGTAGTCAACAAGCCTATAATGATACAATTAGAATAATTCTACCAAGTAGGCCTCAGGGTTGACTGAAGGGCTAATACAAACATATAAGCTCCAACTCCTTCTATGATTTAGGTGATCTTAGAAAATGAGCTTTAGAGTCTTTTTTTTTTTTTCTATATAAAAAAAGGATGTAATTTATGACATTCTCTAAAAATCTAGGTTCTGTCAGATTTAACTCCAAAAGAAGGAACCCCAACAATTAGGAATTCATGTATATTTAGATCATTTATATTTACTATACTATGAACTGTGGTTACTCTTCTAAATAATCTTACATATTTTGTACTTATATCTATAAATCTTTTCCAGAAGTGTTCAGATTGACAATAAACCAACAGAAATACAAAATAACTGAACTAGAGCAAGTCAGTCTAACTCATGGTATACTGCAGTTTCACAGAAATATTTTTATTTTTAAATATATTCTTTATCATTCTGAAGGGTCATAATATTATATAAAGGCCAAATAGCACTTCAAAGAAATGGGCACTGGTATTTCTTTTATCTACATCAAAGGCTTAGAGCCAGTCCAACAAGAGTGCTTTTTGCAATCTTAAGACTTTTCCAGTAATTTCTTAAAAGCCTTAACAATTTAAATAAAATTCAAAGATAATGTCTGAAGAATCAAGTACTGCTCTTTCATGATATCCCAAATGCTCCTGATAGTGTTTTAGGGTCACTGATAATCCATCAGTGGACTGGAAAGCTGTTTTCCTGTTTACATAAATTGATGTATTTTCCCCTTAAGGTTTATTGTACTCCTTCCCCAAAGACACAATATATACCCATCAACACTGCCATTAAATTACTCTTACTGATAGCAGTAAACAGCACAGTGTAATGGGTACCTTCAGCAAACATAATACCTACTTCTATAGGTCAAACTTTTTTTTTTAAATATAAGTAGGTATGTCATTTTGATTTTTTTAAATAATTAGCTTTACTCAGGTGTAACTTAGATATAAAATCCACTCACTTTAAGTGCAGAGTTCTGTAACTTTTGATAAATATATATAGTTGTGCAACTACCTCCACAATCAAGATTTAGAACATTTCCATCACCCTGAAGAGTTCTCCTTCCCTCAACTCTGCCCGCAGGTAACTGATCTGTTTTCTCCCTAAAATTTTGTGTTCTCTAGAATTTCATAAAAATAAAATCATAAGTAAGTAGTCCTGTGTGTTGTGTCTGCTTTCTTTCACTTGGCACAACGCTTCTGAGATTCATCCATGTTATTTCATGTAGCGCTAACTCATCCCTTCTTACAGTTGAGCAGTATTCCAGTTTTGGGCCATTATAATAAAGTTACTATGAACATGTGAGTACAAGCATCTGTGTGGCTGTATGTTTACATTTTTCTTGGGTAAATCCCTCGGGGTGGGACTGTTGGGTCTTGCAGTGAATGTACATCTAACTTATAAGAGACTGCCGAACTGCTTTCCTGCCAGCAATATGTGTTGTAGATGTCCCATATCCTTACCAACATTTGGTGTTGGTACTGTAAATTCTAGCCACTCTAACAGGTGCACAGTGACATCTCACTGTGGTTTTAATTTGCATTTTCCTAATGATTAAAGATCTTGAGCATTTTTACATGTGGTTACTGTAAGGCCATTCACACATGTTCTTTGGTGAAGTGTCTAGATTCCCATTTTCTAGGTGCACTATTTGTATTTTCATTAACTTGTAAGTGTTCTTTATATACAGTAAAGTCCTGTTATCAGATACAAGGTTTGCAAATATATTTCTTCCTAAACTGTGGTTTATTTTCTTCATAATGGCTTTCAAAGAAGAAGGTATTTAATTATAATAAAGATCAATTTATCATTTTTTTTATTTTGCAGTTCTTGCTTTTTGCATTAAAAATCTTGGCTAACCCAAAGTCACAAAGATTTTCTATGTTTTCTTTTTGAAGTGGTACAGCTTTAGCTCCTACCTTTAGATGCATAATCCACTCTGAATTGCATATGGTGGGAAGGAGTTCAGAGCATGTTACCTCAAGGTATGACACTTTGGCATATAGATTATTTTGAGTTAAAGGCACTGGAGAAACAATACGACCTTCTTTTCCAGAAAATAAAACTCCCATGTGAAAATGCCCTCCGTGTAGCAGCAGGAAGACATTCTTATCACCAGAGACAGGGAACATGGGGCCAAGACATCTATACAAATAAACCTTGTTAAACTAACCCTTATCTTCCCAGTTACTTCTTCACCATTTACTACCACTAGACCAAACTCCTTTCTCTTGTCAATTCTTCACAAATTTGTCTAAAAGGTACAAAAGCTTCCTACTCTGGTTATTTGTTCAGATCTTCATTCTCTTGTGCAGGCTCCCATGTACATGTAAATTTTTAATAAAATTTGTATGTTTTTCTCTGGTTAATCTATCTGGCTTATGTCGATTTAATTCTTAGGCTGGGCTGGAGACCCTAAGAAGACAGAGGAGAATTTTCTCCTCCCCTACAAAGAGTCAAGTACTTTTTTCCTCTTGCATATGGATATCCAATTGTTCTAGGACCATTTGTTGAAAAGACTATCTTTTCCCTACTGAATTATCTTGGGAGTTCTCGGCAGCCTTTACTTTAGTCTTAATTTACCCCCACTAGTAAAATGTAAACCTTATGGCTGATGGCAACACAAACTCTTCCCAGACCTGTGTGAGTCTTGTTAACTGTTCAAACTACTGCTTTCCTCTGGTTCTTTCCCTGGTCTTGTGGAGTTTTACCTAAAATACGTATATTCCGAAAATTCCTGCAGGAAGGAAGCCAAGTCAATCTTAGGGCTTTCCTGTGTGTTTCCTTCCTCTCAGGACTCACAGTCCTGTGCTGCCTGCATTGTCCAATGTTAACAAACACTTGTTTCATATATTTTGTCCAGTTTTCTAGTTGTTTACAACAGAAGAGCAATTTCTGTAGCACTTAATTCTTTAGGAACACCTGTCACTTTATTTTTTGTCACTTTATTTTTAAATAATACAGTATATGGCTAATTCTCAATGCTTACAGAAAGATTAGTAATCTTTTAAACTTAATTTCGCTATTATTTTGCTGTTCTTCTTTCTTAAAAGCTATGCCTAATTATTCTTAGTTCTCCTTTTTCCCAAATTTTTCACGTGTATGATTTCTTTATAGGAGCTTGTCATATTCTTATATATTAACTTCAAGTATAAAACTGAGTTTTATTCTTCATAAAATGAGCATTCAAAATCAAATCTCACACTGGTAATTAGAAAGAAGAAATTCCAAAGAATTTAAAAAGTCTTCTAATATTAAAAAAAAAAACTTATATACCCTTTAAGCCTTTAACACAATAGCCTATCCTATTATATTATTATATTATATCAAATCATGTCATATTATATCAATTAGTATAAACACCTAAAAGACAAGTCAAAAGCAACACTGGTTTCCCTGGCCATTTGCTCAGGAACACCTTCCTGGATACTAATTGGACCCACTGTTCCTTATTCTTATTTCTCTGTCTCTCTGGCCATGGACTTCATACTCCAGCACTCCTAAGGATTAGTGATCCTACTGAAATACCTTTCCTTGGCTTAGTGTCCTTGCTGACACAGTGGGGGGGGGGGGGTCTCAATCTCTTCTACTCACATTTCTTTGATTATTGATATCACTTGCAATTCTAAAAAATAAACACTTCCCTCATTGGTCCTGAAGAACCTTCTTTACTTTGGCAAGCCTGCTAGTCTTATTACCAGAAAAGGAAGATGAAACAGGATAGCATTTCCTATAGCTCAATCATGTTTAAAAAAAAAAAAAAAAAAACCCAAAAAAAAAATGGGCAAAGGACTTGAACTAGACATTTCCCAAAGATACAAATGTCCAACAACCATATGAAAAGATGTTCAGTATCACTAATCATTAGGGAAATGTAAATCAAAAACACAATGAGCTATCCCCCTCATAGCCATTAGGATAGTAGAAAAAAGACAGAAAATAACAAGTTGGCAAACTTTATGCACTGTTGTTGGTGGGAATATAAAATGGTGCAACTGCTATGAAAAACAATATGGAGCTTCCTCAAACAATTAAAAACAGAATTACCATATAATGCAGAAATTCTGCTTCTGGGTATATATCCAAAAGAATTAAAAGCAGGATTTTTAAAATTTTATTATGTTATGTTAGTCACCATAATTACATCATTAGTTTTTGATGTAGTGTTTCATGAATCATTGTTTACATATAACACCCAGTGCTCCGTTCAATACATGCCCTCCTTAATACCCATCACCAAGCTAACCCATCCCCCCACCCTCCCCTCTAAAACCTTCAGTTTGTTTCTCAGAGTCCATAGTCTTTCATGGTTCGTCTCCCCCTCTAATTCCGCCCCCTTCATTTTTCCCTTCCTACTATCTTCTTTTTTTCTTTTATTAACATATAATGTATTATTTGTTTCAGAGGTACAGGTCTGTGATTCAACAGTCTTACACAATTCACAGCGCTCACCATAGCATATACCCTCCCCAATGTCTATCACTCAGCCACCCCATCCCTCCCACCCCCCACCACTCCAGCAACCCTCAGTTTGTTTCCTGAGATTAAGAATTCCTCATATCAGTGAGATCATATGATACTTGTCTTTCTCTGATTGACTTATTTGGCTTAGCATAATACCCTCTAGTTCCATCCACGTCGTTGCAAATGGCAAGATTTCATCTTTTGATGGCTGCATAATATTCCATTGTATATTTATACCACATCTTTTTTATCCATTCATTTGCTGATGGACATCTTGGCTCTAAAAGCAGGGTCTTGAAGAGATATTTGTATACCCATGTTTATAGCAGAACTGAAGGGTAGAAGCAACCCAAATTAAATGCCCATCAACGATGGATGAGCAAAATGTGGTATATACACAAAATGGAATATTCAGCCTTAAAAGAGAATGAAATTCTGGTACATGCTACAACATGTATGAACCTTGAAACATTATGCTAGGTGATATAAGCCAATCACGATAGGACAAATGCTGTATGATTCCACTTATGTGAGGTATCCAGAGTAGTCAAATTTATAGCAACAGAAAGGAGAACAGTGGTTGCCAGGAACTGGAGTAAGGGGGAAATGGGGAGTTGTTATTTAATAGGTATAAAGTTTCACTCAGCTTTGTAAGATGAAAATGTTCTGGAGATTGGTTGTACAACCAGGTGAATATACTCAACAAAACTGAATTATATATTTAAAAATGGTTAAGATGGTATATTTTATATGTATTTCACCACAATTTAAAACGTGCATACACACACACAAGAGCACCAGCAAATGGAGACTTTGGTTAAGTTTTCCCTAATGTGAGCTATGCATTGCGACACCTAAATTGCCCAAATAGCTTACATGGATTGTTCAGCATCATGAACAACCTACACCAAAAGGGGGATTAAAAGCAGATTAGAGGAATTTCAACCACAAGCATTAAAAAAAGTATTGAACTTTGAAAGAAAATCTAAGAAAGGACATGAGAAGCCATAAACTAAGCTACTATGAAAATTGCATCAGTTGTAAAGAATTTATGAGTTACTCATATTTGTTATTTTTTTAACCCATGCTATCCTATAGTTATTAGCAGTGAAAACTTTAGAAATCTAAAGAAGGGATTAAAAAAAAAAGCATGTTTTTATTTAATGATAAGCAAATATGTTGAAAAGATTATGTCCTACCCCATGGGCAATTGAGGAAAGGAACCCTTATACATAGAGTAGATGGTTGCAACTTGACCATAAAAAGACTGGATCCTTGGGACCTCCAGAAGGAAGAGTGGAGTCCCTGAAAGGCCAATAAGGGTTAGGAGCAATCCTAGAAGCTTACTGACACAAGTATTAGAATCTTTTCAAAAATTTGTCCAAACATTTGATCTGCAAACCTTTCACTGAGGCACCAAAAGCTATTTTCTCCTTCAGGGCTGTTTTTTGATGTATGTTTCTTGTTGAGGTAATTAAAATGAACCCTGTATCTAAGCTCTATCAGGGAAGCCTCAGTGGGGATTTTTTGATCCTCACATCATGTTGTTCCCAGCAGATACTAATATTTTGGAGCCACAACTGAGCTACAGATCAACTGAATAAAAATCAAAACCTGCCCTTCTGAAGACAGTGCCCACAGTGATCCTAGCCTACCGTGATCCTAGCTGTGATGGGTGGCTTGCCAGGTACCTACCTCTTCTCGATGCAGAATAATCGTAGTACCAGAGGAATAGAAAGAATATTGAAAGAAAACTGAGTTCTATCCCTCAGTTCTGGGGTAGGCCAGTGGTTTTAAAATAGTATGTCATCTTGCATATCTGTACTGCTTTAAAGTGAGACCATATAGGTATGAGGTAATAATGTGCTGCATGACTATTCTCAAATGAAATTACTAAGTTCATACTTAACTGGGCCTATTGCTCAGGGGAGAAAAAACCAGGAATACTAGTTTCTATACTGCTCTGGAAACAAGAGAACGAGTTTACCAGTTTAACATCAGAATCCTTGAAATATAAAATGATTATCTAGATTTATGTGAGCATTCCTAAAAGCTGTTAAGACTCACATTAATTTACTATTGTGAATTAAGAAAACATATGACTGGTCTATCTACTCTAATTTATGCCTATCCTTGAAAGTTAATAGAATTCAGGGCACCTGGGTGGCTCAGTCATTAAGCAACTGCCTTCAGCTCAGGTCATGATCCTGGGGTCCTAGGATCGAGCCCCACATCAGGCTCCCTGCTCAGCAGGGAGCCTGCTTCTCCCTCTCCTACTCCCCTTGTGTTCCCTCTCTTGCTGTTTCTCTGTCAAAATAAATAAATCTTAAAAAAAAAAAAGTAAGTTAATAGAATTCTAATTACTAAATAAGGCCCTAAGAGACTAATTTGGGATTTCCACCTTAAGAATATAGTTAACAATGGGAGGGGTGCCTGGGTAGCTCAGTCAGTTACGTGGTTAAGTCTGCCTTCTGCTCAGGTCAGGGGGTCCTAGGATGGAGCCTCCCCACCTGTTGGGCTGTCAGGCTCTCTGCTCAGTGGGGAGTCTGCTTATCCCTCTTCCTCTGCCCCTCCCCCCCCCACCCTGATGTGCAAGAGCAGCTCTCAAATAAATATAATCTTTCAAAAAAGAGAAAGAGACAATACAGTAACAATGGGGAAGTGTTTTCATCTTCACAGGTGAAACTTTAAATTTTTCTAAGTTTTCTGACAACTGAAATGTGATAATTATACCTATAAACTAAAAAATACTATCAGATAAGGACAAGCTATTAACACCTTTTCTATAAAGTAAAAGGAAACACAATTTTTTCTCTCCTTTGTGTAGAAGTCTGAAATATTCCAAGTCTCATCCTTAGAGTTCCAAGCATGTCAGTACTCATGCACGCCTTTATACAAAAACAGCTTTGTTTTGCTGTTACCAGTTGAGTGACATCATAGAAACATCAAAGTGTGCCTAACACTGAGAAACACTGCTTAAACCTCAGCTATGGGGATAGATGGGGCCTCTGACCAGGTTAAAAAGGATCATTTTTTTTAATTAAACCTACTGCTTAGAAAGACCATATACTGATCTGTTGCATATTCAACTGAATTTATAGATTAATGGCAGAATTGAATTGCAATATATTATAAAAAGACTATACTCCAGGGCACCTGGGTGGGCTCAGTTGTTAAGCGTCTGCCTTCGGCTCAGGTCATGATCCCGGGATCCTGGGATCGAGCCCCGCATCGGGCTCCATGCTCCGCAGGAAGCTTGCTTCTCCCTCTCCCACTCCCCCTGCTTGTGTTCCCTCTCTCACTGTGTCTCTGTCAAATAAATAAAATCTTTAAAAAAAAAAAAAAAAAGAAAAAAGACTATACTCCAGTAACCCAACCCTTCTAATAAAAATGTTCTTAAATGCTTCTCCCCAGGACAAAGAGGACTCCCAGGAGATGAGGCATGCCTCCTTAAGTCTTTCTCTGTTACACTCACAGGACCTAAAAACAGCTCAGCTTTGTTGTCAACATCCAGCAGGTAGACAAGGCACTTGGGTTTAGATAAAGGTTTTGTGAAAATGCTTTCTGAGGCTCAATTGAGTTCAGGAAAAAAAAAAAAAAACAAAAAAAAAACCTGTGCAGTGGTCTATGTCACCACCACAGAGTTCTGACATAAGAGGCTTCAAAGAGGCTTCCTTACCACAAGGATTCACCACGCTCAGGACAGAAATGATCCATGTATTACCTTCAACTGTTCTAGGGCAAAAGATGAACCATCTTGCTGTAAATTTTCAATTATCTTTTCCAAGGTATTGGCTGAGAACCAACTATAAAAAAGGAAACACATGATTTCACCAATCTGCAAGCGATTTCTTCTTTCCAAAATAGCAATGAATCTAAACACAGGCTTTCCCCAAACCCCATTTCAATAATGAAAAATTTTCCAAGCTATTTTACAGGATGATGAAATAAAACCTTGCTTCTCTGGGTAAGTGTTTGCAGTCTACTTTTATTAATGCAAAATAAAGCCTAAATTTTCTCTTATGGTTTTTTGTATATAATACATATAAATAAATATCTTAACTGTGAAAAACTGATGCTTCTAAAATGTAGAGATAATTGTCTTATTTTCCAATAGTTTCTAACCCTCCTCTTCTGTTCCTTAAGCCAGTCTATCAATCTCTCAAATCACTGCACAAAATCTTTTGATCAGCTTCATAAGACGTTCATAAAAAAATGACATTACGAAGATAAAAGATAATTCAATTGTTATTTTCTAGCCTCTCTTTCCCATTAAAAAAAAAAAAGTTTTACACTAAAATGAATCAGCACGATAGATTATTTCAGTATAATGGACTTATTTCCCCCCTGAAAGAGTAGGCGAGAAGCTACTTTAAAAAGAAAAAATAAAAAGCACTCTATCTGATCTCAAATTCAGTGCATTAAACACAATGTAATTACAATGTTAGCAAATTCAATTTAATATAGTCCTTCCAAAAGAAGAGATGTACTGAGACTTCTAAGTACCTGTTTATTTTGTCCATGTGTTCCTCAAGTATAAAAGACTTGTCTTGATCAATCTTGGACTATTTAAAAAAGAAAAATCTTATAATTCACTTGAAGTAACCCAAATCTAAAAATCCTTTAAAATGTCATCCTATTTAATGATACACTTTGTGACAGATTATCACTTTCAAATTATATCCAACAGTCTTATAAATAGCTACCACATGTTCAAAATTCAGATGGTGTTATTCCAGACTAGTTCTTAAAAGTGCCAAAGGCAAAATATGTTTTTATTTTTATTTATATATTATTATATATGCTACATCATTAAAGTATGGCAATGAATTAAGGATTATAAGGGACCTGAGAAGTCATCCTGCCCAAATTTCCATTTGATACATAAAACTCCTACCAATTAGGATTTTTTTTTTTTTTTAATTCTGGGCCAGGTCAGTCCTCTCACGTTTATAGTTCTAGTGAATCCTGCTTCCACCTCTTTTCTCACAGAGTGCAGTTTTGTGTCCCCTCACAATCAGGTCCTTCTTATGCACAAGTTCCAGTTTATCAAGTGTGGAATGTACACGTTAGCTATAGGTATGACCGAATCATAGCAAAGTGCATCAGGACTCCACATATCCGTGTTTGGATATAACCCTTTTACTAATAGGACTAAGTGTGAGTTAGTTTGGGGGCAGTACTATTATGTTTTTGTTTTTTTTGTTTTTTTTAAACCGGTGCTGTTGTAGGCTACATTTCTCCCCGTGCTGTACTTTAAAAATTTGGTACTTTGGACTGAAATCCAAAATTTTCACTTATCTCTATTGTGACCCTGTGATTTAAAATAAGAAATACAGGGGCGCCTAGATGGCTCAGTTGGTTAAGCGTCTGCCTTCGGCTCAGGTCATAATCCCCGGGTCCTGGGATCGAGCCCCATGTCGGGCTCTCTGCTCAGCGGGGAGTCTGCTTCTCCCCCTCCTCCCCGCTCAAGCTCTCTATCTCTTTCTCTCTCTCTCAGATAAAATCTTAAAAAAAAAAAAAAAAAAAACCCTCAGATATAAAAAGTTTTAAAAAATAGGGCGCCTGGGTGGCTCAGATGGTTAAGCGTCTGCCTTCGGCTCAGGTCATGATCCCAGGGTCCTGGGATCGAGTCCCACATCGGGCTCCCGGCTCAGCGGGGAGCCTGCTTCTCCCTCTGACCCTCTCCCCTCTCATGCTGTTTCTCTCTCGCTCGCTCTCTAAAAAATAAATAAAATCTTTAAAAAAAATAAAAAATAAGAAATACAGGGAAACTGGCTGCTCAGTTGGTAGAGCATGCGACTCTTGATCTTGGGGGTGTAGGTTTGAGCCCCACATTGGGTATAGAGATTACTTAAAAATAAAATAAAATAATAAATACATATTTGGTCTTTGCCCATATATTTGTTCTTTGTTCCTGGCTCACAGCTCCCCCAAACCTTGAAATTTCTTTAAGAAGAGCATCTTTTGCTGTATGTTGTATTTGGTCTTTTGTCCCAAAATTAAGGTGAAACGGGCCTTTTGTTATTCATAACAAGCCCCTTCCCATCACGGTTATGTTAACAGAGGTGACTCTTGGAAAGCTCCTAAGAATGGGGCTAGTCTCCAGGGGAACCAACCAGTGATTAGAAAATTAGAGCTTTCAGTCCCACCTTCTAATCAAGCCCCGCCCCAACACTGCCACTATCTCCTGCCTCCCTCCCTCTACCTCCAGCGAGGAAAAAGGGGTTGGAGATTAAGTTCAATCGCCAATAGCTAATAACTTAACCAATAGTGACTATGTAATAAAGCCTCCATAAAAATCCAAAAGGATGGAGTTTGGAGAGCTCCAGGTTAATGAACATATCCACAAGCAGGGAGAGTAGTACATCCCAACTTCATTGGGACAGAAGCTCCTGGGCTTGAAACCCTTCCAGACCTTGCCCTGTGTACCTTTTACTGGACTATTCATTCATATCCTTTATTGTATCCTTTGTAATAAACCAACAAACATTAAGTATTTCCGAGTTCCGTGAGAAATTCTAGCAAATTATCGAACCCAAGGAAGGGGTCATGAGAACCCCAATTTATGGTCAATCAGAAGTATAGGTGACAAGCTAGGACTTGTGACTGGCATCTGAAGTGGGGTCAGTCTTGTGGGACTGAGCTCTTAGGTTGTGGGATCTGATGCAGATATCCATCCAGGTAGATAGTGTCACTACCAAAATGAATTATAGGACACCCAGGTGGGCTGCATTGAATTGCTTGATGTGTAGAAAACCCACACATCTGGTGTCAGAAGTGTTGTGAATGTGGTAGTATGAGAAAACACAGGGAGTGTTTTTCCCATACATTTATTACCTTTCACACTGATCTTATTAAACAGATCACTCTATAAACTTGAAGGGGTTTTTTAATCCATATTCTTTTACCTAATTTTTTTCTTAGTTTCAAATCAATTTGATCAAAATGCTGTCAACATTCTCACCCAAATCACTGAGAAAAAAAGCTGAAAAAGGCCAAGATGACTTTATCTATAGACTAATATCCACACGTTTAGCAGAACTCTCTGGTAAGGCCCTTCAACTCCCACCCACTCTAATCCATGCTATATTTACCCAACATGAGAGACTGTCAAATGCTTTGACAAAATCTGATGAAATCCTCATGTGCTCTGTGTTCATATTCATTGCACTGAGTATTCAGAGGCTCTGTCAATCCATATTCATATTCTTCAGTTCTGAATAAATTTTTATACTGTTTTTCTAAATATCTCCTCCCCTTTCTCTTCTGTTATGAATTCCTAATAATTAGATATAGACCTCTAATGTTCCTTTCTCTCCATTTTCCATCTTATTATCCTTTTTGTCCTCTTATAGTTTTCCTCAACCTTCAATTTTAATCTAATTTGTTGCGGGTTTTTTCCCTTTTGTTATCACATTCTTTTTTATTCTTTGACTACTATATTATATCTGTTATTTCACAGATGAAATATTTTCCTCTGACCTGAACAATTACAGTTTTAACAATTATAGTTTTTCTTTCTTTTTTCAAGTTTCCTTTCCCTGCACAGCTTGCTTCAAGTGCTTTTTTTGTTCTGACCAATTTGTTTTTATACTTGGCATAAAAAAATTTTAGCATGAAGTACTAAAATTAAGTAGCTTTATGTGTAAAGTTGATCACAGTTATAGGACTGTCAATTGTCTGATGAGTTATAAATTAAGCAAAGATTAAGCAAAGACCTGGATGTTTCATTGTTGCAGGGGGGATGTCCTCAAATACAGGCTTTTTCCTTTTTCTTCGAAGGTACTGCTTAAGAGTGGGATGGTGCTATTGACTGAATGTTTGCGTCACCCCAAAATTCATGTTGAAACTCTAATCCCCAAAGTGATGGTACTTGGAGGTGGGGCCTTTGAGAGGGAATTAGGTCAAGAGGGTGGAGCCCTGATGATGGGATTAGTGCCCTTGTAAGAAGAGACCTGAGAGAGCTCACTTTGCTGTGTGAGGATATAGAAAGAGGGCATCTGTCCATCTGCAAACCAGGAACAGGTCCTCACCAAGAATCTAATTTTCTGACACCTGATCTTGGAGTTCCCAGCCTCTAGAACTGTGAGAAGTAAGTTTCTATTGTTTAAGCCATGTGGTATTTTTGTTATAGTTGCCCAAACTAAGATAGAGGATATTTAATAGCCTGGAAGCTAACTAGGAAAAGAGGCTAGAGGTCTTCCTATTTAGTATGTTCTGACTCTTTTTAGTAGAGCACTTCACTTCGCCTTCCCCCATGATCAGCTAGGTCTGTCTGATTTGACCTAAGCAGTAAATTTCTACTCTCAGCCAAACTATGAAAGGATGGCTGGTGGTACAGGAGAGAGAGTTCTGGAGGCCTAACTGCACCTTATAAAAATTTGCAGGGATCTTTTGTTTTTCTGCCCACCTCCACATCCCAGTCTTCAGGGGACTCTGGTACCTTACGGAGGGTACAGAGTAAAAACTGGTTTGCTTCTTCCTGGCTTCCCCTACTAAAGGATAAGATATTTCAGCGTTCTCAAATCTAAAGTAGCTGCCCTCGTCCTTCTGTTCTCAAGCTTCCAAAATATTGACATCTCATACCTGCCGTTGTCTCCTCTTCTATTTGTGGATTTGTGCCTTTTTTATTCCTTTATTACAGTTTTAGTGGGGTTTTAGAAGGGAGCATATATTGAACCCATCATGTTTTACCAGAAGTCATATAACTTTTTTTTTTTAAGATTTTATTTTTTTATTTGTCAGAGAGAGAGAGAGCACAAGCAGGAGGAATGGCAGGCAGAGAGAGAAACAGGCTCCCTGCTAAGCGGGCAGCCTGATGCGGGACTTGATCCCAGGATCCTGGGATCATGACCTGAGCTGAAGGCAGCTGCTTAACCAACTGAGCCACCCAGGCGTCCCGTCATGTAACATTTTTATAGATTTTTGGCTCTTAAAAGAAAATTTAAGTTACACAAGTCAGGAATTAAAAGTGAACAATATATACTTTATCTTATATATGATATATAATTTATCATTATGCAATATACTTTATCATTATACTTAGATATGCATCAGAGTTTCACTTGAGCAGCTCAACAGCGTCAACATTGAACCATCCATTACAGAAATGTCATGGTGCATTGCAAAAAGCTGTTGCAAGGGCCAATCACAAAACTACACGCTGAAATTCACCAGCAATGAGAAGATAAGCTGTGTTCTTGTGCGGCAAAGAAGTCATCTTCTTAGATGGCTATCCTAACAATTCTGAAGCTCTGACCTTACATCAAGCTTTCAAGTTAATAAATCCCAGCATCTTTATATCCACAAACTATAACATTCACCAACTGCTAATTTTTCAATCATTTCCCCTTCCCCATGAATTAAAATCTGAAGTGAGAATACTGACAAGATTACCTTTGCATGGTAAGCATCTAAGACATCTGCAATATTTTCTTTTGAGGGAGATTTTAAGGCTAACAAATCTTCTTCTAACATGCCCAACTAAAAGAGGGAAAAAAAAGAAAACAGATCTGAACCCCAATACAAACATGGGCTTTTTAAAAAAAATTTTATTATGTTAATCACCATACATTACATCATTAGTTTTTGATGTAGTGTTCCATGATTCATTGTTTGTGTGTAACACCGAGTGCTCCATTCAATGTGCCCTCTTTAATACCCATCACCAGGCTAACCCATCCCCCCACCCCCTCACCTCTAGAAACCTCAGTTTGTTTCTCAGAGTCCATAGTCTCTCATGGTTCGTCTCCCCCTCTGATTTCCCCCCCTTCATTTTTCCCTTCCTACTATCTTGTTCTTTTTTTTTTTTTTTTT